>NC_092415.1:202187936-202487936 GCF_040894005.1 Engystomops pustulosus | reverse complement strand
CTCACACAGACCCCCAGGAAATAATGTGCCTCACACAGACCCCCAGGAAATAATGTGCCTCACACAGCCCCCCAGTAAATAATGTGCCTCACACAGTCCCCCAGTAAGTAATGTGCCTCACACAGCCCCCCAGTAAATAATGTGCCTCACACAGCCCCCCAGGAAATAATGTGCCTCACACAGCCCCCCAGTAAATAATGTGCCCCACACAGCCCCCCAGTAAATAATGTGCCCCACACAGTCCCCCAGTAAGTAATGTGCCTCACACAGTCCCCCAGTATGTAATGTGCCTCACACAGCCCCCCAGTAAGTAATGTGCCTCACACAGTCCCCCCAGTAAGTAATGTGCCCACACAGCCCCCCAGTAAATAATGTGCCTCACACAGCCCCCCAGTAAGTAATGTGCCTCACACAGTCCCCCCAGTAAGTAATGTGCCCACACAGCCCCCCAGTAAATAATGTGCCTCACACAGCCCCCCAGGAAATAATGTGCCTCACACAGCCCCCCAGTAAGTAATGTGCCCACACAGCCCCCCAGTAAAAAATGTGCCTCACACAGTCCCCCCAGTAAGTAATGTGCCCACACAGCCCCCCAGTAAAAAATGTGCCTCACACAGCCCCCCAGTAAGTAATGTGCCTCACACAGTCCCCCCAGTAAGTAATGTGCCCACACAGCCCCCCAGTAAATAATGTGCCTCACACAGCCCCCCAGGAAATAATGTGCCTCACACAGCCCCCCAGTAAATAATGTGCCTCACACAGTCCCCCCAGTAAGTAATGTGCCTCACACAGCCCCCCAGGAAATAATGTGCCTCACACAGTCCCCCTGTAAGTAATGTGCCTCACACAGACCCCCAGGAAATAATGTGCCTCACACAGCCCCCCAGGAAATAATGTGCCTCACACAGTCCCCCCAGTAAATAATGTGCCTCACACAGCCCCCCAGTAAGTAATGTGCCTCACACACAGCCCCCCCAGTAAGTAATGTGCCTCACACAGCCCCCCAGTAAGTAATGTCCTCACACACAGCCCCCCAGTAAATAATGTGCCTCACACAGCCCCCCAGTAAGTAATGTGCCTCACACAGCCCCCCAGTAAGTAATGTGCCTCACACAGCCCCCCAGTAAATAATGTGCCTCACACAGCCCCCCAGTAAATAATGTGCCTCACACACAGCCCCCCAGTAAGTAATGTGCCTCACACACAGCCCCCCCAGTAAGTAATGTGCCCCACACAGCCCCCCAGGAAATAATGTGCCTCACACAGTCCCCCCAGGAAATAATGTGCCTCACACAGCCCCCCAGTAAATAATGTGCCTCACACAGTCCCCCCAGTAAATAATGTGCCTCACACAGCCACCCAGTAAATAATGTGCCTCACACAGCCCCCCAGTAAGTAATGTGCCTCACACACAGCCCCCCAGTAAGTAATGTGCCTCACACACAGTCCCCCCAGTAAGTAATGTGCCTCACACAGCCCCCCAGTAAGTAATGTGCCCACACAGCCCCCCAGTAAATAATGTGCCTCACACAGCCCCCCAGGAAATAATGTGCCTCACACACAGCCCCCCAGGAAATAATGTGCCTCACACAGTCCCCCCAGTAAATAATGTGCCTCACAGCCCCCCAGTAAGTAATGTGCCTCACACACAGCCCCCCAGTAAGTAATGTGCCTCACACACAGTCCCCCCAGTAAGTAATGTGCCTCACACAGCCCCCCAGTAAGTAATGTGCCCACACAGCACCCCAGTAAATAATGTGCCTCACACACAGCCCCCCAGTAAATAATGTGCCTCACACAAAGCCCCCCAGGAAATAATGTGCCTCACACAGTCCCCCAGTAAATAATGTGCCTCACACAGTCCCCCCAGTAAATAATGTGCCTCACACACAGCCCCCCAGTAAGTAATGTGCCTCACACAGCCCCCCCAGTAAATAATGTGCCTCACACAGCCCCCCAGTAAGTAATGTGCCTCACACAGCCCCCCAGTAAGTAATGTGCCTCACACAGCCCCCCAGTAAGTAATATGCCTCACACACAGCCCCCCCAGGAAATAATGTGCCTCACACAGCCCCCCAGGAAATAATGTGCCTCACACAGCCCCCAGTAAATAATGTGCCTCACACAGTCCCCCCAGTAAATAATGTGCCTCACACAGTCCCCCCAGTAAGTAATGTGCCTCACACACAGCCCCCCAGTAAGTAATGTGCCTCACACACAGCCCCCCAGTAAATAATGTGCCTCACACAGTCCCCCCAGTAAATAATGTGCCTCACACAGCCCCCCAGTAAGTAATGTGCCTCACACAGTCCCCCCAGTAAATAATGTGCCTCACACAGTCCCCCCAGTAAATAATGTGCCTCACACAGCCCCCCAGTAAGTAATGTGCCTCACACAGTCCCCCAGTAAGTAATGTGCCTCACACAGTCCCCCCAGTAAATAATGTGCCTCACACAGCCCCCCAGTAAGTAATGTGCCCCACACACAGCTCCCCAGGAAATAATGTGCCTCACACAGCCCCCAGTAAGTAATGTGCCTCACACAGCCCCCCAGTAAATAATGTGCCTCACACAGTCCCCCAGGAAATAATGTGCCTCACACAGTCCCCCCAGTAAGTAATGTGCCTCACACAGTCCCCCCAGTAAGTAATGTGCCTCACACAGTCCCCCCAGTAAGTAATGTGCCTCACACAGCCCCCCAGTAAGTAATGTGCCTCACACTGCCCCCCAGGAAATAATGTGCCTCACACAGCCCCCCAGTAAATAATGTGCCTCACACACAGCCCCCCAGTAAATAATGTGGCTCACACAGCCCCCCAGGAAATAATGTGGCTCACACAGCCCCCCAGTAAATAATGTGCCTCACACACAGCCCCCCAGTAAGTAATGTGCCTCACACAGCCCCCCAGTAAATAATGTGCCTCACACAGCCCCCCAGTAAATAATGTGCCTCACACACAGCCCCCCAGTAAATAATGTGCCTCACACAGACCCCCAGTAAATAATGTGCCTCACACAGCCCCCCAGTAAATAATGTGCCTCACACAGTCCCCCCAGTAAGTAATGTGCCTCACACAGCCCCCCAGTAAGTAATGTGCCTCACACAGCCCCCCAGTAAGTAATGTGCCCACACACAGCCCCCCAGTAAGTAATGTGCCCCACACAGCCCCCCAGTAAGTAATGTGCCTCACACACAGCCCCCCAGTAAGTAATGTGCCTCACACAGTCCCCCAGGAAATAATGTGCCTCACACACAGCCCCCCCAGTAAATAATGTGCCTCACACAGCCCCCCAGTAAATAATGTGCCTCACACAGTCCCCCCAGTAAATAATGTGCCTCACACAGACCCCCAGGAAATAATGTGCCTCACACAGACCCCCAGGAAATAATGTGCCTCACACAGCCCCCCAGTAAATAATGTGCCTCACACAGTCCCCCAGTAAGTAATGTGCCTCACACAGCCCCCCAGTAAATAATGTGCCTCACACAGCCCCCCAGGAAATAATGTGCCTCACACAGCCCCCCAGTAAATAATGTGCCCCACACAGCCCCCCAGTAAATAATGTGCCCCACACAGTCCCCCAGTAAGTAATGTGCCTCACACAGTCCCCCAGTATGTAATGTGCCTCACACAGCCCCCCAGTAAGTAATGTGCCTCACACAGTCCCCCCAGTAAGTAATGTGCCCACACAGCCCCCCAGTAAATAATGTGCCTCACACAGCCCCCCAGTAAGTAATGTGCCTCACACAGTCCCCCCAGTAAGTAATGTGCCCACACAGCCCCCCAGGAAATAATGTGCCTCACACAGCCCCCCAGGAAATAATGTGCCTCACACACAGCCCCCCAGTAAATAATGTGCCTCACACAGCCCCCCAGGAAATAATGTGCCTCACACAGCCCCCCAGTAAATAATGTGCCTCACACAGTCCCCCCAGTAAGTAATGTGCCTCACACAGCCCCCCAGGAAATAATGTGCCTCACACAGTCCCCCTGTAAGTAATGTGCCTCACACAGACCCCCAGGAAATAATGTGCCTCACACAGCCCCCCAGTAAGTAATATGCCTCACACAGCCCCCCAGGAAATAATGTGCCTCACACAGTCCCCCCAGTAAATAATGTGCCTCACACAGCCCCCCAGTAAGTAATGTGCCTCACACACAGCCCCCCCAGTAAGTAATGTGCCTCACACACAGCCCCCCAGTAAATAATGTGCCTCACACAGCCCCCCAGTAAGTAATGTGCCTCACACAGCCCCCCAGTAAGTAATGTGCCTCACACAGCCCCCCAGTAAATAATGTGCCTCACACAGCCCCCCAGTAAGTAATGTGCCTCACACACAGCCCCCCAGTAAGTAATGTGCCTCACACACAGCCCCCCCAGTAAGTAATGTGCCCCACACAGCCCCCCAGGAAATAATGTGCCTCACACAGTCCCCCCAGGAAATAATGTGCCTCACACAGCCCCCCAGTAAATAATGTGCCTCACACAGTCCCCCCAGTAAATAATGTGCCTCACACAGCCACCCAGTAAATAATGTGCCTCACACAGCCCCCCAGTAAGTAATGTGCCTCACACACAGCCCCCCAGTAAGTAATGTGCCTCACACACAGTCCCCCCAGTAAGTAATGTGCCTCACACAGCCCCCCAGTAAGTAATTTGCCCACACAGCCCCCCAGTAAATAATGTGCCTCACACAGCCCCCCAGGAAATAATGTGCCTCACACACAGCCCCCCAGGAAATAATGTGCCTCACACAGTCCCCCCAGTAAATAATGTGCCTCACAGCCCCCCAGTAAGTAATGTGCCTCACACACAGCCCCCCAGTAAGTAATGTGCCTCACACACAGTCCCCCCAGTAAGTAATGTGCCTCACACAGCCCCCCAGTAAGTAATGTGCCCACACAGCCCCCCAGTAAATAATGTGCCTCACACACAGCCCCCCAGTAAATAATGTGCCTCACACAAAGCCCCCCAGGAAATAATGTGCCTCACACAGTCCCCCAGTAAATAATGTGCCTCACACAGTCCCCCCAGTAAATAATGTGCCTCACACACAGCCCCCCAGTAAGTAATGTGCCTCACACAGCCCCCCCAGTAAATAATGTGCCTCACACAGCCCCCCAGTAAGTAATGTGCCTCACACAGCCCCCCAGTAAGTAATGTGCCTCACACAGCCCCCCAGTAAGTAATATGCCTCACACACAGCCCCCCCAGGAAATAATGTGCCTCACACAGCCCCCCAGGAAATAATGTGCCTCACACAGCCCCCAGTAAATAATGTGCCTCACACAGTCCCCCCAGTAAATAATGTGCCTCACACAGTCCCCCCAGTAAGTAATGTGCCTCACACACAGCCCCCCAGTAAGTAATGTGCCTCACACACAGCCCCCCAGTAAATAATGTGCCTCACACAGTCCCCCCAGTAAATAATGTGCCTCACACAGTCCCCCCAGTAAGTAATGTGCCTCACACAGTCCCCCCAGTAAATAATGTGCCTCACACAGTCCCCCCAGTAAATAATGTGCCTCACACAGCCCCCCAGTAAGTAATGTGCCTCACACAGCCCCCCAGTAAATAATTTGCCTCACACAGCCCCCAGTAAATAATGTGCCTCACACAGCCCCCCAGTAAGTAATGTGCCTCACACAGCTCCCCAGTAAATAATGTGCCTCACACACAGCCCCCCAGTAAATAATGTGCCTCACACACAGCCCCCCAGGAAATAATGTGCCTCACACACAGTCCCCCAGTAAATAATGTGCCTCACACAGCCCCCCAGGAAATAATGTGCCTCACACAGCCCCCCAGTAAATAATGTGCCTCACACAGCTCCCCAGTAAATAATGTGCCTCACACACAGCCCCCCAGTAAATAATGTGCCTCACACACAGCCCCCCAGGAAATAATGTGCCTCACACACAGTCCCCCAGTAAATAATGTGCCTCACACAGCCCCCCAGGAAATAATGTGCCTCACACACAGTCCCCCAGTAAATAATGTGCCTCACACAGCCCCCCAGGAAATAATGTGCCTCACACAGCCCCCCAGGAAATAATGTGCCTCACACACAGTCCCCCAGTAAATAATGTGCCTCACACAGCCCCCCAGGAAATAATGTGCCTCACACAGCCCCCAGTAAATAATGTGCCTCACACAGTCCCCCCAGTAAATAATGTGCCTCACACAGACCCCCAGGAAATAATGTCCTCACACAGCCCCCCAGTAAGTAATGTGCCTCACACAGCCCCCCAGTAAATAATGTGCCTCACACACAGCCCCCCCAGTAAGTAATGTGCCTCACACAGCCCCCCAGGAAATAATGTGCCTCACACAGCCCCCCAGTAAGTAATGTGCCTCACACACAGCCCCCCCCCAGTAAGTAATGTGCCTCACACAGACCCCCAGGAAATAATGTGCCTCACAGCCCCCCAGTAAATAATGTGCCTCACACAGACCCCCAGTAAATAATGTGCCTCACACAGCCCCCCAGTAAATAATGTGCCTCACACAGACCCCCAGTAAATAATGTGCCTCACACAGCTCCCCAGTAAATAATGTGCCTCACACAGACCCCCCAGTAAATAATGTGCCTCACACAGTCCCCCCAGTAAATAATGTGCCTCACACAGACCCCCAGGAAATAATGTGCCTCACACAGCTCCCCAGTAAATAATGTGCCTCACACAGACCCCCAGTAAATAATGTGCCTCACACAGTCCCCCCAGTAAATAATGTGCCTCACACAGACCCCCAGGAAATAATGTCCTCACACAGCCCCCCAGTAAATAATGTGCCTCACACACAGCCCCCCCAGTAAGTAATGTGCCTCACACAGCCCCCCAGGAAATAATGTGCCTCACACAGCCCCCCAGTAAGTAATGTGCCTCACACAGCCCCCCAGTAAATAATGTGCCTCACACAGCCCCCCAGTAAATAATGTGCCTCTCACAGACCCCCAGGAAATAATGTGCCTCACACAGCTCCCCAGTAAGTAATGTGCCTCACACAGCCCCCCAGTAAATAATGTGCCCCACACACAGCCCCCCAGTAAATAATGTGCCTCACACAGCCCCCCAGTAAATAATGTGCCTCACACAGTCCCCCCAGTAAGTAATGTGCCTCACACAGCTCCCCAGTAAATAATGTGCCTCACACAGCCCCCCAGGAAATAATGTGCCTCACACAGCCCCCCAGGAAATAATGTGCCTCACACAGCCCCCCAGTAAATAATGTGCCTCACACAGCCCCCCAGGAAATAATGTGCCTCACACAGCCCCCCAGTAAATAATGTGCCCCACACACAGCCCCCCAGTAAATAATGTGCCCCACACACAGCCCCCCAGTAAATAATGTGCCTCACACAGCCCCCCAGTAAATAATGTGCCCCACACACAGCCCCCCAGTAAGTAATGTGCCTCACACAGCCCCCAGTAAGTAATGTGCCTCACACAGCCCCCCAGTAAATAATGTGCCTCACACAGTCCTCCAGTAAGTAATGTGCCTCACACAGCCCCCCAGTAAATAATGTGCCTCACACAGCCCCCCAGTAAATAATGTGCCCACACAGCCCCCCAGTAAATAATGTGCCCACACAGCCCCCCAGTAAATAATGTGCCTCACACAGCCCCCCAGGAAATAATGTGCCTCACACAGCCCCCCAGGAAATAATGTGCCTCACACAGCCCCCCAGGAAATAATGTGCCTCACACAGCCCCCCAGTAAGTAATGTGCCTCACACAGCCCCCCAGTAAGTAATGTGCCTCACACAGCCCCCCAGTAAGTAATGTGCCTCACACAGTCCCCCCAGTAAGTAATGTGCCTCACACAGCCCCCCAGTAAGTAATGTGCCTCACACAGCCCCCCAGTAAATAATGTGCCTCACACACAGCCCCCCAGTAAATAATGTGCCTCACACAGCCCCCCAGGAAATAATGTGCCTCACACAGTCCCCCCAGTAAATAATGTGCCTCACACAGTCCCCCCAGTAAGTAATGTGCCTCACACAGCCCCCCAGTAAGTAATATGCCTCACACAGTCCCCCAGGAAATAATGTGCCTCACACAGCCCCCCAGTAAGTAATATGCCTCACACAGCCCCCCCAGTAAATAATGTGCCTCACACAGCCCCCCAGTAAATAATGTGCCTCACACACAGTCCCCCCAGTAAATAATGTGCCTCACACACAGCCCCCCCAGTAAATAATGTGCCTCACACAGCCCCCCAGTAAATAATGTGCCTCACACAGCCCCCCAGTAAATAATGTGCCTCACACACAGCCCCCCCAGTAAATAATGTGCCTCACACAGCCCCCCAGTAAATAATGTGCCTCACACAGCCCCCCAGTAAATAATGTGCCTCACACAGCCCCCCCAGTAAGTAATGTGCCTCACACAGCTCCCCAGTAAGTAATGTGCCCACACAGCCCCCCAGTAAGTAATGTGCCTCACACAGCCCCCCAGGAAATAATGTGCCTCACACAGCCCCCCAGTAAGTAATATGCCTCACACAGCCCCCCAGGAAATAATGTGCCTCACACAGCCCCCCAGTAAATAATGTGCCTCACACACAGCCCCCCAGTAAGTAATGTGCCTCACACAGCCCCCCAGTAAATAATGTGCCCCACACACAGCCCCCCAGTAAATAATGTGCCTCACACAGCCCCCCAGGAAATAATGTGCCTCACACAGCCCCCCAGGAAATAATGTGCCTCACACAGCCCCCCACTAAGTAATGTGCCTCACACAGCCCCCCAGTAAGTAATGTGCCTCACACAGCCCCCCAGTAAGTAATGTGCCTCACACAGACCCCCAGGAAATAATGTGCCTCACACAGCCCCCCAGTAAGTAATGTGCCTCACACAGTCCCCCCAGTAAATAATGTGCCTCACACAGCCCCCAGTAAGTAATGTGCCTCACACAGCCCCCCAGTAAATAATGTGCCTCACACAGCCCCCCCAGTAAGTAATGTGCCTCACACAGCCCCCCAGTAAGTAATATGCCTCACACAGCCCCCCAGGAAATAATGTGCCTCACACAGCCCCCCAGTAAATAATGTGCCTCACACACAGCCCCCCAGTAAGTAATGTGCCTCACACAGTCCCCCCAGTAAATAATGTGCCTCACACACAGCCCCCCAGTAAGTAATGTGCCTCACACAGCCCCCCAGTAAATAATGTGCCCCACACACAGCCCCCCAGTAAATAATGTGCCTCACACAGCCCCCCAGGAAATAATGTGCCTCACACAGCCCCCCAGGAAATAATGTGCCTCACACAGCCCCCCACTAAGTAATGTGCCTCACACAGCCCCCCAGTAAGTAATGTGCCTCACACAGCCCCCCAGTAAGTAATGTGCCTCACACAGACCCCCAGGAAATAATGTGCCTCACACAGCCCCCCAGTAAGTAATGTGCCTCACACAGTCCCCCCAGTAAATAATGTGCCTCACATAGCCCCCCAGTAATGTGCCTCACACAGCCCCCCAGTAAGTAATGTGCCTCACACAGCCCCCCAGTAAGTAATGTGCCTCACACAGACCCCCAGGAAATAATGTGCCTCACACAGCCCCCAGTAAGTAATGTGCCTCACACAGCCCCCCAGTAAATAATGTGCCTCACACAGCCCCCCAGTAAATAATGTGCCTCACACACAGCCCCCCCAGTAAGTAATGTGCCTCACACAGCCCCCCAGGAAATAATGTGCCCCACACAGCCCCCCAGGAAATAATGTGCCTCACACAGCCCCCCAGGAAATAATGTGCCTCACAGCCCCCCAGTAAGTAATGTGCCTCACACAGCCTCCCAGTAAGTAATGTGCCCACACAGCCCCCCAGTAAGTAATGTGCCTCACACACAGCCCCCCAGTAAGTAATGTGCCCACACAGCCTCCCAGTAAGTAATGTGCCTCACACACAGCCCCCCCCAGTAAATAATGTGCCTCACACAGTCCCCCCAGTAAGTAATGTGCCCACACAGCCCCCCAGTAAGTACTGTGCCTCACACAGACCCCCAGTAAATAATGTGCCTCACACAGACCCCCAGTAAATAATGTGCCTCACACACAGCCCCCCAGTAAGTAATGTGCCTCACACAGTCCCCCCAGTAAATAATGTGCCTCACACACAGCCCCCAGTAAGTAATGTGCCTCACACAGTCCCCCACTAAGTAATGTGCCTCACACACAGCCCCCCCAGTAAGTAATGTGCCTCACACAGCCCCCCAGTAAATAATGTGCCTCACACAGCCCCCCAGTAAATAATGTGCCTCACACACAGCCCCCCCAGTAAGTAATGTGCCTCACACAGCCCCCCAGGAAATAATGTGCCCCACACACAGCCCCCCAGTAAGTAATGTGCCTCACACAGCCCCCCAGTAAATAATGTGCCTCACACACAGCCCCCCCAGTAAGTAATGTGCCTCACACAGCCCCCCAGGAAATAATGTGCCCCACACACAGCCCCCCAGTAAGTAATGTGCCTCACACACAGCCCCCCAGTAATGTGCCTCACACAGCCCCCCAGTAAGTAATGTGCCCCACAATGTTCTCCCCCTTCCCTAGTCCCTGTCATGTTTCTCACCTCACAGATGCAGCTCTCTCTCTCTTTCTGTGCGCTGCTTTCCCCTGCAGGTCATGTGATCATGACATCATCACAGGTCCTTGAGCCTCTGGAACTCCCGGAGGTAAGGTCCTTGCAGGGGAAAGCAGCGCCTGCACTCGTTCTCATCACGATCTGAGGACACAGATCGTGGTGAGAACGACAGGGAAGGAATCTCCCGGGCAGCGAGGCAGATGATCTGCTGACCCGAGGAGATTCGGGGCACTGGCCAAAAGATCCGGGGCACGAGCCCCGGATCTTTTGACCTAGCGACGCCCCTGCATCACTGTGTGTATTATCTCTGTACTGTGACATCACTGTGTGTATTATCCCTGTACTGTGACATCACTGTGTATTATCCCTGTACTGTGACATCACTGTGTATTATCCCTGTACTGTGACATCGCTGTGTGTATTATCCTGTACTGTGACATCTCTGTGTATTATCCCTGTACTGTGACATCACTGTGTGTATTATCCCTGTACTGTGACATCACTGTGTGTATTATCCCTGTACTGTGACATCTCTGTGTATTATCCCTGTACTGTGACATCACTGTGTGTATTATCTCTGTACTGTGACATCACTGTGTGTATTATCCCTGTACTGTGACATCACTGTGTGTATTATCCTTGTACTGTGACATCACTGTGTGTATTATCTCTGTACTGTGACATCACTGTGTGTATTATCCCTGTACTGTGACATCACTGTGTATTATCCCTGTACTGTGACATCACTGTGTATTATCCCTGTACTGTGACATCAATGTGTGTATTATCCTTGTACTGTGACATCACTGTATTATCCCTGTACTGTGACATCACTGTGTGTATTTTCCTGTACTGTGACATCACTGTGTGTATTATCCCTGTACTGTGACATCACTGTATTATCCCTGTACTGTGACATCACTGTGTGTATTTTCCTGTACTGTGACATCACTGTGTGTATTATCCCTGTACTGTGACATCACTGTGTGTATTATCTCTGTACTGTGACATCACTGTGTGTATTATCCTGTACTGTGACATCACTGTGCTTATTATCCCTGTACTGTGACATCACTGTCTGTAATATCTCTGTACTGTGACATCACTGTGTGTATTATCCCTGTACTGTGACATCACTCATTATATTTCACTGTGACATCACTGTGTGTATTATCCCTGTACTGTGACATCACTCATTATATTATCCCTGTACTGTGACATCACTGTGTGTATTATCCCTGTACTGTGACATCACTGTGTGTATTATCCCTGCACTGTGACATCACTGTGTGCATTATCCCTGTACTGTGACATCACTGTGTGTATTATCCCTGTACTGTGACATCACTGTGCTTATTATCCCTGTACTGTGACATCACTGTGTGTAATATCTCTGTACTGTGACATCACTGTGTGTATTATCCCTGTACTGTGACATCGCTGTGTGTATTATCTCTGTACTGTGACATCACTGTGTGTATTATCCCTGTACTGTGATATCACTGTGTGTATTATCCCTGTACTGTGACATCACTGTGTGTAATATCTCTGTACTGTGACATCACTGTGTGTATTATCCCTGTACTGTGACATCACTCATTATATTTCACTGTGACATCACTGTGTGTATTATCCCTGTACTGTGACATCACTGTGTGTATTATCCCTGTACTGTGACATCACTGTGTGTATTATCTCTGTACTGTGACATCACTGTGTGTATTATCCCTGTACTGTGACATCACTGTGTGTATTATCCCTGTACTGTGACATCACTGTGTGTATTATCCCTGTACTGTGACATCACTGTGTGTATTAGCCCTGTACTGTGACATCACTGTGTGTTTTATCCCTGTACTGTGACATCACTGTGTGTATTATCCCTGTACTGTGACATCACTGTGTGTATTATCTCTGTACTGTGACATCGCTGTGTGTATTATCCCTGTACTGTGACATCGCTGTGTGTATGACCCCTGTACTGTGACATCACTGTGTGTATTATCCCTGTACTGTGACATCACTGTGTGTATTATCCCTGTACTGTGACATCACTGTGTGTATTATCTCTGTACTGTGACATCACTATGTGTATTATCCCTGTACTGTGACATCACTGTGTGTATTATCCCTGTACTGTGACATCACTGTGTATTATCCCTGTACTGTGACATCACTGTGTGTATTATCCCTGTACTGTGACATCACTGTGTATTATCCCTGTACTGTGACATCGCTGTGTGTATTATCCCTGTACTGTGACATCACTATGTGTATTATCCCTGTACTGTGACATCACTGTGTGTATTATCCCTGTACTGTGACATCACTGTGTGTATTATCCCTGTACTGTGACATCACTATGTGTATTATCCCTGTACTGTGACATCACTGTGTGTATTATCCCTGTACTGTGACATCACTGTGTGTATTATCCCTGCACTGTGACATCACTGTGTGTATTATCCTTGTTACTCTGTGAATGAAGCTGGTGATGTAATGTGAACAGTCTCCTATTTGGATAATACCCGGGTGATAATAGAAATATAATGAGTTTATATGAGAAGAAGATAAAACAACAATAAACATTTAATTGGTGAAATTTCCCTGGAAAATGATTCCGGTAAATGTAACATTTAATTCCAGAGCGATAAAAACAAATGTAACACGAGGTCTAATAAGCAAATGTATAAACTGTGCCGCCACGTGGTGCACCTCAGTACAGGACGGGCGGGTGACTTCTGATTAACCCATTCTGTGCCGTAGACCCAGCGCAGCTGTACATGGAGATGCCGGATACCTGAGATTGTCCCATAATGAGGGTCATTGTCCCCTTACTACTCATTGTAACATATGGGAAGAGTCAGGACCTCAGCTCTCTGCTCCATCTCTCTCTCTTATTTTGCTAAGAAAGTGTCCTGTGTACTATGTGCAGTTTCCTGTGTAGTGTGTACTATGTGCAGTGTGTACTATGTGCAGTGTCCTGTGTACGATGTGCAGTTTCCTGTGTAGTGTGTACTATGTGCAGTGTGTACTATGTGCAGTGTCCTGTGTACTATGTGCAGTGTGTACTATGTGTAGTGTGTACTATGTGCAGTGTCCTGTGTATAGTGCAGTGTGTACTATGTGTAGTGTGTACTATGTGCAGTGTCCTGTGTACTATGTGCAGTGTGTACTATGTGCAGTGTGTACTATGTGCAGTGTGTACTATGTGCAGTGTCCTGTGTTCTATGTCCAGTGTATACTATGTGTAGTGTCCTGTGTACTATGTGCAGTGTACTATGTGCAGTGTGTACTATGTGCAGTGTGTACTATGTGCAGTGTCCTGTGTACTATGTGCATTGTCCTGTGTACTATGTGCAGTGTGTACTATGTGTAGTGTGTACTATGTGCAGTGTCCTGTGTATAGTGCAGTGTGTACTATGTGTAGTGTGTACTATGTGCAGTGTCCTGTGTACTATGTGCAGTGTGTACTATGTGCAGGAGGTGTACTATGTGCAGTGTCCTGTGTACTATGTGCAGGTTCTACTATGTGCAGTGTGTACTATGTGCAGTGTGTACTATGTGCAGTGTGTACTATGTGCAGTGTCCTGTGTACTATGTGCAGTGTCCTGTGTTCTATGTCCAGTGTATACTATGTGTAGTGTCCTGTGTACTATGTGCAGTGTGTACTATGTGTAGTGTGTACTATGTGCAGTGTCCTGTGTATAGTGCAGTGTGTACTATGTGTAGTGTGTGCTATGTGCAGTGTCCTGTGTACTATGTGCAGTGTGTACTATGTGCAGGAGGTGTACTATGTGCAGTGTCCTGTGTACTATGTGCAGGTTCTACTATGTGCAGTGTGTACTATGTGCAGTGTCCTGTGTACTATGTGCAGTGTCCTGTGTTCTATGTCCAGTGTATACTATGTGTAGTGTCCTGTGTACTATGTGTAGTGTCCTGTGTACTATGTGCAGTGTGTACTATGTGTAGTGTGTACTATGTGCAGTGTCCTGTGTATAGTGCAGTGTGTACTATGTGTAGTGTGTACTATGTGCAGTGTCCTGTGTACTATGTGCAGTGTCCTGTGTACTATGTGCAGGTTCTACTATGTGCAGTGTGTACTATGTGCAGTGTGTACTATGTGCAATGTCCTGTGTACTATGTGCAGTGTCCTGTGTTCTATGTCCAGTGTATACTATGTGTAGTGTCCTGTGTACTATGTGCAGTGTCCTGTGTACTATGTGTAGTGTCCTGTGTACTATGTGCAGTGTGTACTATGTGTAGTGTGTACTATGTGCAGTGTCCTGTGTATAGTGCAGTGTGTACTATGTGTAGTGTGTACTATGTGCAGTGTCCTGTGTACTATGTGCAGTGTGTACTATGTGCAGGAGGTGTACTATGTGCAGTGTCCTGTGTACTATGTGCAGGTTCTACTATGTGCAGTGTGTACTATGTGCAGGTTCTACTATGTGCAGTGTGTACTATGTGCAGGGTGTGTACTATGTGCAGTGTGTACTATGTGCAGTGTCCTGTGTATAGTGCAGTGTGTACTATGTGCAATGTCTTGTGTATAGTGCAGTGTGTACTATGTGCAATGTCTTGTGTATAGTGCAGTGTGTACTATGTGCAATGTCTTGTGTATAGTGCAGTGTGTACTATGTGCAATGCGTTGTGTATAGTGCAGTGTGTACTATGTGCAATGTCTTGTGTATAGTGCAGTGTGTACTATGTGCAATGTCTTGTGTATAGTGCAGTGTGTACTATGTGCAATGTCTTGTGTATAGTGCAGTGTGTACTATGTGCAATGCGTTGTGTATAGTGCAGTGTGTACTATGTGCAATGTCTTGTGTATAGTGCAGTGTGTACTATGTGCAATGTCTTGTGTATAGTGCAGTGTGTACTATGTGCAATGCGTTGTGTATAGTGCAGTGTGTACTATGTGCAATGCGTTGTGTATAGTGCAGTGTGTACTATGTGCAATGTCTTGTGTATAGTGCAGTGTGTACTATGTGCAGTGTCCTGTGTATAGTGCAGTGTGTACTATGTGCAGTGTGTACTATGTGCAGTGTCCTGTGTATAGTGCAGTGTGTACTATGTGCAGTGTCCTGTGTATAGTGAAGGGTGTGTACTATGTGCAGGGTGTGTACTATGTGATGTGTGTACTATTTGCAGTGCCCTGTGTATAGTGCAGGGTGTACTATGTGCAGTGTGTACTATGTGCAGTGTGTACTATATGCAGTGTGTACTATGTGCAGGGTGTACTATGTGCAGTGTGTACTATATGCAGGGTGTACTATGTGCAGTGTGTACTATGTGCAGTGTGTACTATATGCAGTGTGTACTATATGCAGGGTGTACTATGTGCAGTGTGTACTATGTGCAGTGTGTACTATGTGCGGTGTCCTGTGTATAGTGCAGTGTGTACTATGTGCAGTGCAGTGTGTACTATGTGCAGTTACTTGTGTAGTGTGCAGGAGGCGCCAGATTCAGGATTTCTGGTGCACGTTCTTCATGAATCTGCCGCCCCCTGCACGGCCCCGACAGAGTGCACCACTTTTTTATGGTGCACCTTTAACATGGGACTTTGCATGATAAATGTGGCGCACGGTCCGACTGAGCAACGGACGCCCCCTTCAGTGCAGAAATTTGTGTCCCATGAAGAATAGTGCAGCTCATCACAAATGTATCTTGGACACTTCTTAAATAACTATGAGAGCAGTTTGCACTGAAAAGAATGTGCAGAGTCCGAGAGAAAACTGGCGCAAGGACATTAGTAAATGTGCCCCAATGGCCCAGAATTACGAGGGTCCTTGCACCAGTTTTCTCTCGGACTCTGCACATTCTTTTCAGTGCAAACTGCTCTTACAGGTATTTAAGAATTGTCCAAGACACATTTGTGTTGCACGTGACTGTTTTGTTTAACGGCTGCAATATTCTTCATGTGTCACTAATTTCTGCACAGAAGGGGGCGCTCCAGTGCTCAGCCGGATCGTGCACCAGATTTATCCAACCGGATTGTGTCGCACGCCCCATGTTAAAGCTGCACCAACAAAAAAATTTGGTGCACTCTTTCAAGGCAGTGCAGGGGGCACGAGATTCATGAAGAACAGGCTCGAGAAATCCTGAATCTGGCGCCCCCTGCCCACTACACAAACAACTGCACCTGCACTGTTTCTGATAAGTGTGGGCCTATGGCTTTTCTTTTTTTCTTTTTCAACTTCTTTTTTTTTCATTTTTTTGTTATAGATTCCAGCAAGTACACAATGGCCGACATTTATCTGTATTATGTGCAGTGCCCTGTGTAGTGTGCAGGGGGCGCCAGATTCAGGAATTATGGTGCACGTTCTGCATGAATCTTGTGCCCCTGCACTGCTCAGGAAGTGTCACAATCTTTTCAGTGCACATTGTTCATGATCCGACTCAGCAGTAGCAGCCCCTTTAGGTGACATCTTTTCTGTCTTGTCGGACACAAAACTTGTGCAAACACTTTATAAATACATGGACAAGCAGTTTACAGAATCTTTCTAGTGTAAAGACAGGAAGAAAACTGGTGAAAACATTTTAATAAATGCGGCCCAGTGACTATGGCTTTTCTTAACCAAGTATATATATTATATTAAATATATTCTATTGTATTAAGTCTATATATCATGTTACATCACAGTAAACACAACTACATATACTGCATATATAAATATATGCGTTCATTGAGCATACCAGCACTGAATATACATCATACATACATATAGACCAGCACTGAATATACATCATACATCCATATATGCCAGCACTGAATATACATCATACATCCATATATGCCAGCACTGAATATACATCATACATCCATATATGCCAGCACTGAATATACATCATACTTACATATAGACCAGCACTCAATATACATCATACTTACATATATACCAGCACTGAATATACAACATATATACATATATACCAGCACTGAATATACATCATACATCCATATATGCCAGCACTGAATATACATGATATACATATATATGCCAGCACTGAATATACATCATATATACATATATACCAGCACTAAATAACATGATACTTACATATATACCAGCACTGTATATACATGATACTTACATGTATACCAGCACTGAATATACATCATATATATATATATATATATATATATATATATATATATATATATAACCATGTAGTGAGTATACTGCACACATAAATAAATACCTGCAGTGAAAATACGACACATATAAATATCAAAAAGAATGACATTGTGGAGCAGTTAATACCCACAATGCACGGTGCACGCCTTGCCAAACCTGACTCTCAGGTAAGTGGAAAATCTTCCAAAAATAGCAGAGACGCAGCGATCTATTACAACTGCTGGAAGTAGTTGTAGTTTATCTTCACAAGGTCTTTGGCTTTTGTTCTTAGGTTGATCTACACATTTTGTGCCAAAGCCCGTTCATCTCTGGGACACTGAGCCCATCTCCTTCCTGAGCAGTATGATGGATGGACATTCCCGTCTTTTTTGTACAGATGAATGAAGCTCCTTCAGGGTTTTAGAAATTGCTCCAAAGGATGAACCAGACTCGTGCAAGTCCACAATTCTCTTTCTAATATCTTGGCTGATTTCTTTAGACATTCCAATGATGTTACACAAAGAAGCAGTGTGTTTCAGACGTGCCTTCAAATACATCCACAGGTGTGTCTCTAATTACCTCAGATATTGCAAATAAATCAGGAGCTCCCAAAGACATCTAAATAATTTTGGTTCCTAATTGTCCTAAAACTGAGATTCTTCATGTCTGATGAATGTGTATTTTTATATAGTGGATGGAAACCTCTGGTTTAATCTGCAGGTCATTGATGTACTACACATCCCGTAGATGTCTCCCCTCCTATAAGACCACTCCTGCCCCTGCAGATGTAGGTGACCAGAGAGAAAACGAGGCCATTGAGGCCAAAGCAGAACAACTACGTCTCTTTATTATAGATGTAGCAGAGTTGAGTTTGCAATTAAAATAGACATTATGGTACCTGCTGCACTCGGTTCTACATATTCTTGCATTCTATAGAATGGCCACTAGATGGCAGTAAAACCCAATGTGAGATCCTGTAACATTAAGTGTATCAGTGGAGACAATCATGTGGCCCATTGGGTCTGCGGAACCTTCTGCGTCTCCTCTCTTTGAAGATGAACTGTCAGGTAGTTACATTTTACTTGTCACCGTCCGGAGGCAGCAATTGTCCGGTATAAAGATTTATCTCCAGTCGTCTTTAAATATATTTTAGAATAGAAAAATCCAAAAGGTCATTTTATTTTAAGCTGCTCCAATTCCTGTAGCGGAGATGAGGGAGGGGGGAGGTCGTGGTTCTGGTATCACTGTAAGTAACAATACTCAACGCCTGGATCATTATCTATCACAGATTCCTTCTACCTCCACTAGGGGCAGCACATTATTCCATGATGGATACAGATCGCCACCTAGTGCTGGCGCCGCAGATTGTTTATGGTGGATTCACTTTGAAATGTTATTTGATCTGTCATCTGACCAATAATTGAATTTTACCTTATGGCAATGCAATGGTTATATGCACAGAATAATATACTACTACTGCCTTTTACTAATGTCCATACCCAATGCTTGTAACACTGATAGGCTGATGGATCTATGTACCTCGTATACTATATGATGAGCTTCCATTAGCTCCACATGTCAGCACTTTTGTTCATATATAGTTTTTTATGTTTCAATAAATTCCAAGATTTATACAGATGCATCTCCTTTTATCTCAGAACGTTCTATGAATTCTGCTTTGCTATCAATAGGACAGAAGCTCAATGAGGTGTCAGATTACACAGAAGTCTATGGAGAGGGGGAGGAGTCACAGCAGCTAGGTCTCCATCCAACCGCAGACTCAATCACAGAGACTGCAGATAATGTCCAAATATAGAGATGAGCGGAGCCGATGGTCGGGTTTGGCCAACTGACCTGAACATATTGGGGCAGATTTACTTACCTCCTGGTCCTGTCGCGATCCCGCGGTGTGTTGTCCGACGTGGATTCGGGTCTGCCATGGTTCACTTGTTCCTGCATCCGTCGCTTCTGTGCCGAGGTCCGCTGGAGTTCACCTTCTTCTTCCTGATGCATGTGAGTGCGTGTCTTGCGACACAATTCCGTTTTTAAATTCCGCGGTTTGTCTGAATCCGTCAGGTTTTCCGACGGCCACGCCCCCTGATTTCTGTCGCGTTCAAGCCGGCGCCGATGCGTCACAGTCCAATCGATATCCGGCAGGTGTCGCTGCTGCGCCAAGGTCCACCGGAGTTCACCTTCTTCTCCCCGGTGCATGTGAGTGCTTGATCTTGCGACACAATTCTTTCTTAAATTCAGCGGTTTTTACGAATCCGTCGGGTTGTCAGATGACCACGCCCCATGATTTCTGTCGTGTGAAAGCCGGCGCCGATGCGGCAAAATCCGATCGCGTGTGCCAAAATCCCAGGGCAATTTGGCGCAAATCGGAAATCGTCGGGAAACCCAACGAAAGTGCGGTATTCGGACCCTTAGTAAATGAGCCCCATTGTGTTAGTCTTCATCAACACAAACCGGACCACTGACTGCTCTAGTGTGATGACCAATGATTTATGCCCCTTTCCTGTACCACCCCCATGTATAATGTGCCGCTCATGTTCATGGTGACCCCTAGTGTTAAACCCTTCCCCTTCTTTTGTTTTTGCTGTAAATAGGAAAATAAAAAAATCAGATACTTTCTGTTCCCCATTCCGCTGCAGCAGGTCTCTCCTCCTCTGTCTTCCATGTGCAACACCCCTGCCAACGCATAGGCAAGGTGGTTGTTGTGAATAGCGGCCTCTCCATGTCAGGAGCTGTTAGGGAGACTGATCACCTCTCTATGAGGTCTCTAAGTACTGGAGAACTTAGTAATTGCAGCTGCAGCTACTGCCTAGTAAGGCAAGAGTTAACAATACCTAATGTTATTGTCAAGCAAGCTGGGAGCTGATTGGAGGAATGCTACCAGCTGACCAGGGGAGTATATAAACCCCGGGTGGGGGCGAGCACTTGATCTTGAATTGAAGTCAATAAATAGAAAAGCAGGTCCAGTGTGCAGCTCCTGCCGAGACCCAGACCCACTACCAGGGAGAAGAGGTACCTCAGGCCACTGCCTGATACCTGAGGGCTAGTCAGGAGACTTAAGCCCCAGAACTGAGGTCCCCATCTGGACTCAGCTCCATCTCTGCCAGCCCAGCCTGAAGCTATTACCAGGCCGTGTGTAACCTTCCTGCGGACCAGCTATCACCAGCTCACCTGCTTGCAGAATCTGCTGTTGATGTTAGGCCATTGCCTGCTGTGTTATCGTGTTTGGCTGTTGCCTGCTGTTGTATAAAGTACCGTGAGTTGATTTACAACGTTGCCTCCGTCTGATCCCTGGATACGGTTGTCACCACCACGGGCTCCCCATCCATTACCCAGGGACTTATCTTACAGACACTCAGGGGTTGTCCCAGGGAGAACCAGTACATCAGCCTCTCCCTCCATATTTCTTGCACACACCACCTCCTGGAGAGCTGCCAGGCTGTAGGACAGCCCTCCGGTCCCATAACAGGCATCGGGACATCAGTGTGCCCTAGGCCGCAACCACCAGCCACTCAGCCAAAGGATAGTCAAAAACAAGATGAAGTCAGAGCACGTAGTGAGGGTCGTGCTAAAGGTCAGGGTGAGCGGCATAATTCCTAGTCAGGTCAAGTTCACAGGTCAGGGGTCAGGAGCACAGAAGTTAGAAGCAGATGAGACACTTTCATAGAACACAGAAATGGATTGGGAGCTTAATGCTCAGGCACCTTCCTGTGGGTGGAGCGTGACTTTCCTACCCTGGAGCGGTCAGGGATTGACCAGGGAGGCTTGTAGCATTAGGGCAGTCAGGTTTATAGTCAGGTCCACTTTGGGTTTTAAAAACGAGTTAGCAGAACAGGAGGGTAAAGGAGAGATGTAAGAGACAAGATCAGGAGCTCAGACGTTGGAAGCAGATCAAACACCTCCACGGAAGACTAATAGAGTATGACCTCAATGTTCAGGCACCTTCATGTGGGAGAAGGTGCCTAACCAGGGGCCGTCAGGGATTAGGGACTTTTCCACCATTAAGGCAGTAAGATTTAGATTTAGACCATGTCACGGAATGATTCCACAGAAACCAGGGTCAGGAGCAGATGAGACATATAGGACCTTAATGCTCAGGCACCTAACTGAGAGGGGGAAATCTACCATCACAATCCCGCATGATAAACCAGGGTCACTTACTCGTAGATCCAGGCAACATGGTCATCTTCTAATATTTGTTATCCAAGGTTTCCTTCCTTCTAAAATCGACTTTTAAAATTATGATAATAAGACAGAAGGGCTTTGGTGGGTGTTACCAGAGCTCCTTAGTGATGTAGCTTTAGAAGGCTGTTACACTGTACAGGAGCACTTCCCCTTCCCACTGTGTATGATTACAGCAGGCAGAGGGAGGGGGAGTTCTGATGGGGAAGGAAGTGAGACACTGTAACAACTTCTTAAGCTACAGAGCCCTTCTTCCTCATTAGCATAATTATAAAAGTTGATTTTAGCAGGAAGGAGGCCATGGATAAGGAATATAAGAAGATATCACAGTCCCGGTGCCCGGATCTATGAGTAATGTCCCTGGGGACACCAGCAAAACATGGAAGACCACTATCACACCAGCAAGGAAGCTAGGAGTGAGCTACTAGGTAAAAATGTAACCTGCTGGTGTAACAAACCCGTTTCAAGCCTTTTTTTATTTTAATAATTTTTTTAAATATTTGACAAAACAAAAAATACATTAAATAATTTTTATTTAATTTTTTTTTTTTTAAAAACAAAGGAAAAACAATCTCGAAATTGCACATTTTTACGTCTGTGTGCGCCCTTCAAAAAAATTCTCCCCCACCAAAAAAAATGGAAGAAAATAAATACACTTAGAGCGGAATCGGCGGCGAACGCTACACGGGTGGGGGGGGGGGAGAGAAAGGCTCAGCGCGGAGAAAAATAAAGAAATCCGGAGCCTTAGAAAATCAGGTGGGAAAAATGTAAAGCTCTCGCAGGGAAGGTGGAGGAGCCGCGCTCTAAAAAGCTCATTGCTTCATCAAAATGGTTTTAGTTTTTCGGTGGGTGGTTTGGTAGTGTACTGTACCTAAACCAAAAGGTGATTACAGAGCGCGGCGCAAAGAAAAGAGAATCAACAGGATTCACCGAGAGGAAATCAGAGGAAATTATAGAGAAGGAGCAAAATAATGAAATAGTTTGGCGGCAGATGTGGGAACAATGTCAGACATTGTTTTTCTTTGATATGTTTCCTCGGTGGCACCGGAGGGGCTCCAGCCCGGGCTCCTTTATTGTCGAAAAGGTCAAGGAAAGCTAAACACTTCCATGTAACCATTAATCAAATCGCAGGAAAATTGCCCTCATTTAAATAATTGCCGGCTAATAATAAAGTCAATATTTTATACGTAGGAAAATACATTTTTTTTTTTCATTTTATTTTATTTTTTTCGTTTTTTTTTTTATTTCTCGCTCAGCCGAGAGCTTTTAATAATAAATAACCATCGCATCGTGGGTGGGATTATTGTGGAGCGCGAGGCGTTTTAAGGAACAACGTGCGCTCGGTGTTGTGTCTGAATTACTGCAGCGTTCAGCTGAGATTTCGCCTTTTTATACCTCGTTACTTGAACTTGTTATTTGGGGGGGGGGGGTTTAGACTTTTTTTAACAAGTTTGTTCCTTAACAAATAGAAGAATATTTACAGAAGAGTAAAAAAAAATCAAACGTCAGGGTCTTGTTTCCGGCTCTTGACCCTATAATAGGGAGATCAAAAATTTACATTTTTATTATGAAGATATAAATGTAAAAAAAATAGATATAAATTATAAAAAAATTATAAATAAATTATTAAAAAAAACCAAATGGTCACAAAAGAAAAGACAATGGGGCAGATTTACTTACCTGGTCCATTCGCGATCCAGCGGCGCGTTCTCTGCGGTGGATTCGGGTCTTCCGGTGATTCACTAAGGCAGTTCCTCCGACGTTCACCAGGTGTCGCTGCGGCACTGAAGTCCACCGAGGTCCACCGGAGTTCACGATTCTATACCTGGTGCAGGTAAGCGCGTGTCCTGCAACACTTTTTTTTTTTAAATGCGGCGGTTTCTCCTAATCCGTCGGGTTTTTGTTCGGCCACGCCCGCGATTTCCGTCACGTGCACGCCGGCGCCAATGCGGGGCAATTCAGGAAAAAATGGCGCAAATCGGAAATATTCGGGTAATACGTCGGGAAAACACGAATAGGGCCCTTAGTAAATGAACCCCTAATAATCTGACACCTCCCGTATCCAACAGATCACTTGTCAGCTTTGCTGTATAGACCGGGGCAGCATCAGCAGAGTCATCTCAGTGTTATTAGAGGGCTGGAGGATTAGTGACTACATAAACCCTGATAAATCTCTGTATGCCGATCCTCTATCACTCCCTGCTCCCTGAGGGAGGGGCCACACACCATGACTACTATACTAACCAATGACATTTCTCTGTCACATAATTCACTCATTCGCTGCTGCCATAAAGTGCATCCATCCCGCTCTATAAAGTAATACAAAAAGAGTCTATTTTATTCCTAGGAACATTTAGATCTCTCCATTTGTACGGCTGAACAGTTGGGGTCACAGAGGATAAAGTACGCCCGATATATCAGGTATACTGGACCGGGGCCGGGTGAAGAAAAGGGGAAGTTATTGTCACAAAAACTCAAAAAGAAAACGGGTCAGTACAAAGGGATCAGTTTCCGTATATACTTGAGTATAAGCCGACCTGAGCATAAGCCTAGTGTAGTTTTATCTCCATCCAGGAAGCCATCACTAGGGGCCGCTCACTGAAAATGAGTAATGTTTAGAGCAAGAGACCACAACAACTAGAGAAGCCAGGGGGGGCTGGCTAAAAAACGAGTTATTTTGGTGCACTAAGCCACCACTCGAGGGCACTCACTTAAGACACATTAATTTTGCTGCAGGAAGCCACCACTGGGTGGTGGAGCAATCTTTTTCTTCTTGTAGACTACAACCTGTTCTCACATTCCCTGATATCTGTTTGTTCTTTGGTTGATCCCCAATCGAAAAGTCATTGGTTCGAAATGAGGAGCAGCCATGAAGTAAACTCATCGATAGCGGCCTCTCTACTGAAAAAAAATTGCCAAACTGCATCATGTGGCAGCCATGACAGGCAGAAGAATATGATAAAATGCCCCTCCGTTCCAAAGCCAAGGGATGGAAGTCCAAGCAAAATATTGGGGACAACCAGTCCATGTGACTCGGATTAGACAAGTCTGGAATAGTGGCCCCAAAAAAAGTGTCGAAGCCTCAGCTTCTATAAGGTCATGAGAACCGTCAGGTTGAATTCGTGAAAAAGTACTAAAAGTGGACAATAGAGGATTGGAAATGGGTGATTGGACTTTGATGGGTGTAAATGGGTCGGGAAGAATCAAGAGAAAAGAGAGTTAATGGATCAAGAGATTGAAGACCATCATGTTTGGTGGAAGAAGCCTGAAGATATGGGGTGGTTTCCAAGCTTAAGGCATTAGATGCTTGACCAGGATCACTGAAGGTCACAAGATGAGCTGCTTCATATACTTGAGAATTATGGGTATGAAAATGGTGACACAGTGTTCCAGCAGGACAATGACCCAAATAATATTCAGAGTAGGCCCATGAAATGGGTCAATGACAATGTTGTAGAGTTTCATCCCAATCCAGCACTCGTGGGTAGCGTTGAAGAAAAAACTGTATTCGTACCCAAGTGAGTCCCCAGTAAGCGGCAACATTGGGAATGTGTAGAAGAGACCCGGGATCAGATTTTGGTTGACATGTTGTCAGCACCAGTCCAGCAACCGCGCAACCACAACCAGGCTTGGCGCTAGGTTTCACACTAGGTAAGTGGTGGCAAACTCACGCTGCATAGTCCCTGCGGGCTAAGGCCCTGTCTGCAGCAGATAAATCGCCCTGACAAGGGCAAACCCACTATTTGTATCCTAACTAAGGGTCTCTGAGTGACCCTACAAGGTGACAGAAAAACTTACTTCGTCTGGCAGCTGCTGGATGGTGGAGCGGACAGGTAACCGCAATACAGATATAGGTCAGTGTTCACACTGGTAACAGAAACCGACACTAGACAGACAGGAAGGTGGGGTCACACTAGGAGATAAACGGTACTGAGGGACAAACAACAGATACAGACAGACAAGCGGAGTCAAACAAACCGGGTCAAAACCAAGATGGCGGCAAAGGTACAGATTCGTATAGCAAGTAGAATGGTCAGTAGGCAAAGCAGAAGTCAGTACACAGAATAGCAAGAAACGCAAGAGCACTAGATACACAGAGAGACTGCAATAACCAGCACCAAATGAGGGGCTGGGCAGAATAAAAGGCAGTAATGGACACCGCCCCCAGCACTGACTGGCTCAGCCGTCCATCACTCAAACCGCAGCTGCATACAAAACGAGTTCAAAGTCACACCCAGCTTTCCCAGGATCAGAAATGGAGCTGTCAATCACAGGCAGCTCTGGGTGTGGTTTACCAGCAAGAAACCTGAAACCAGATCCCATCAATACAATTTGCGAGTTCTGACACATGTGCGTGAATATGGCCAGAAGGATGTGGACAGTGGTGAAAGCCAAAGGTGGATAATAATAAAAATAATAAAAATTTACACAGAATTTTAGGAGCAAAACAGTAACAATGCAGTTACATGAGAGTAATTCACATAACTAAGCAGATGCTACACTTATAGATGAGATGGCCAAGATGATTGTCTATGAAATGATGGTAGCCTCACATTCAATCTGGATGGGGAGATATGGACCCTGAAAGTAATCAACCAAAAAAAATAATAATTCAATCAGGTCTCCACTAGTTGGAGCTCTACTGTGGAACCCAGATCTACATAAACTCAGTCATAATGTAACAGCGCACCCTGAGGTCAGGTTTGGTATTGCACGTAAAATGTGCAATATATGACTGGAGGAGTTGTCATGATACATGAACTACAAAAGGTTAACATAAGTCTATCAGCATCGAATATCTTCCCATCTGTGTAATCCCCTCGCTCGGGGGACTGGACGTTGCAGCTAGTGATAATACCGCCCTATACTATACGGGATGGTAATAATGTGATCTGTGAGCGAGCACCTGCTACCTGTCATCCCTCCTCCGGACCTCCGTGCCATTACCGTGCTGTCGTCTTTGCGTCATTCAGAGACGGAATCCAATTTATCCTCCTTGGTTTTATAGTCCTGTAAATAAGTAAGTGTCAGAGTCAACTGCGGCTGATTTAAATTTAGCTCGTCCCATCTGGAAACCTCGGAATCTTCATTATTTTTCCGATTATTTCTATTCATCCCTAAACCAGGATAAAACAGAAGCTATGTCAGAGCAGATGCTTTAACCTAGAGCAGTCACCTGAGGACCTCCATGAGGTCCACCCAGATATGACCCCATCCGATAGTATAAAGTCTACTGGATGCCAGTGGCTATGATTTAAAGGGATTGTCTACAAGCATCATAAAGTAGACACTTTTTCAGGACTCTCCTCTTGAGGGCAGGTCCTTTGCACACTTAATACATTGTAAATGTTGTTGGTGATGAGACAACCCCTTTATATTGGGGCACATTTACTAAGGGTCCGAACGCCGCACTTTCGTGGGGTTTCCCAAATATTTCCGTTTTGCGCTGAATTGGCCTGGGATTTTGGCGCACGCAATCGGATTGTGGCGCATCTGCGCCGGCTTTCACGAAACATTTGGAAAAAACGCGGAAATTAAAAAAGAATTTGTGTCGTAAGATCAGCACTTACATGCACCGGGAAGAAGAAGGTGAACTCTGGCGGACCTCGGCGCAGCAGCGACACCTGCTGGATATCGAGCGCACGATCTCAGTGAATCCCGGCAGACCCGAATCCACAGCGGACAACGTGCCGCGGGATCACGACTGGACCGGGGAAGTAAATGAGACCCATTGGGGCAGATTTACTTACCCGGTCCATTCGCGATCCAGCGGCGAGTTCTCAGTGGAGGATTCGGATCTTCCGGCGATTCACTAAGGTAGTTCCCCCCATGTCTACCAGGTGTCGCTGCTGCGCTGAATTCCGTCGGAGTGCACTGAAGTTCACCAAGCCAGGCTGGGTGCAGGTAAGTGGGTGTCAAGCGACACATTTTTTTTTAAATACGGCGGTTTCTCCGAATCCGACGGGTTTTCCAACGGCCACTTCCCTTGATTACCATCACGGGCATGCCGGCGCCGATGCGCCACAATCCGATCACATGCGCCAAAATCCCGGGGCAATTCAGAGAAAAACAGCGCAAATCGGTAAAATTCGGGTAAAACGACTTAAAAACGCGATTCGGCCCCTTAATAAATGACCCCCATTATCTTCAAATTCCCTGCAGCTCCCCCACAGGGAGATCGAGGAATTTCAAAGTGTTCATTCATGTCAATGGGTTGTCTGTAGAATGGAAGACAGGACAGATCCTCCAGAGAGAGGCAAAGAGACGCTTCTTGTAATCGCCTCCAAAATGTAATCATGTGATCCCTTTAAAAACCCTTCTGCGCTATAGATTTACCGATGTAACAGAGCGGATTTTACTATTTACTCCGAGTTCCCATTCCAAATCTATATGTTGTGCGGTTAGAATTTCTTTAGGATTTGCAAATCCTTCTTATTCATTATTCCGAGATGAGTTCAGCTCCACGGAATAATAATGAACCCAAAAATCTGAGGGATTGCTGTTTTTTTTTTTAAGGTTGAGCATTAAAAACCAGAATATGTGATTACTTTGAAGAGCTCTGCCAAGATGAGTCCAACAGCTTGAAAACTGCTGATAAACACCGTCAGAAAAACATCCAGGAGCAAAGTTCACTCAGGCACTGCCTGCCCAGATAGACTTGGATGACTGCCACCACCGGAATCAGATGTCGTTTGGACCGGGGTTGTAGGAGACAATCTGTTCCAGTAGCACTGGGGCCTGAAGACGAGTCCCGACATCAATAATACAATGTTCACCGTCTTTTCATCTTCAGAAAATATTCCACTTAGCGGCTCTCCGGCCAAAGAAGGAGACGGCGAATAACCTCCGATCCCGTCAATGTCCAAAAAGTTATCTCGCCGGATCGGGAGAAGATTATAATTATTCATTGTTTTACTATAGTTTTTCTTGTATAATAATAATTTTTCTGTTACTTTAAGACATAAATTCATCTTTTGGTAAAATTACAATGTTTTTTTTTGCAAATCTCCCAAATACTAAACTCCCATGTTGTTGTAAAGAAGCTTTTGAAGTCAACGCGTTTCGAGCGTCTTAGACGTTCCCTTACTCATGTCTTGCATGTCTGTGCCGGAACCAATATCTCTATGTACATTGATTGTCGTGTCTTTGGTCTGAACATATCATGCTCTAGAAGATTTTGGAACAGGTCCGCCCATTCCTGGTCATTCTTTGATGTGTTATCGGCATAATAAAATAAGCCAGCTAACCCTTTTTATCAGATTTTCCAAGGCTCCGAAGTGCATCGGAACCACATCCAGACCAAAGACCGAGAAATATATTCCTGCAGGTCATGAGTAAGGGCACGTCCAAGATGCTCGAAACGCGTTGACTTCAAAAGCTTCTTTACAACAACATGTTTCATTGGCTGTGGAACTAAAACTACTATAATGTGGAATGAATATTCAAACTTATCTACAAGTTATGTGGTAACCAATCTCTTACCGTGTGTTGTGGAAACCAGAATTTGGATTTGGGCCACTCCTAAGAGCATTTAGTGTCCTCCCTGATCCGTACCTTTAAACCCTATAGAAGGACTTTGAAGTTTGCTGCAGGGATCCATCAGGTCACTTCCCATTGAACTGGTCCTTATCCAGGTGACCGGGAGCCTTGGGGTGAATTGGTGTAATGCCATAGTGGGCAGCCAATAAAAACAGGCGAAGGTCAAGGCAGGCAAAAGTCATCTCTAGTCATCCTTAAATTCCCTTAATTGATCATTTATGGGGGTCATTTACTAAGTGCCCGAATCGCGTTTTTACGGCGGGTTACCCGAATATTTCCGATTTGCGACGATTTTCGCCCCGGGTTTTTCGCGCACGTGATCGGATTGTGGCGCATCGTCGCCGGCGTGCACATGATTGAAATCGGGGGCGTGGCCAAACGAAAACCCTACGGATTCGGAGAAACCGCCACATTTTAAAAAAAAAGAGTCGCGGGACATGCGCTGGGTAAGCGCTGGGTGTACCAGCAATGGATTGTGAACTCCGGCTGACCTCGGTGGACTTCAGCGCAGCAGCGACACCTGGTGGACATTGGAGGAACTGCCTTAGTGAATTGCCGGAAGACCCGAATCCACAGAGAACGCGCCGCTGGATCGCGAATGGACCGGGTAAGTAAATCTGCCCCAATGTGATGATATCGACTTGAAAGATGCCAGAGTTCCATTAACTTGACTCCACTCAAATGAAGCCATAGTCCTAACACCTCACTTTACTGCCCATGCACCCAATGTCCGAAGCATGCCCAGGGAAAGGAGGGAAATTAGTAGGTGCCGAAAGGACCAGGGTTTGGCTCAGTGGTCATCTACAGGACGAACATAATGTCAAAATTTCCAATCTGTCGAAAAGGAAAACAATGGAGACCAGGAGCCACCGCTGGACCCATGAGAGGTCACATCCTGCTCCAGAGATTTCTCCTATAATGTGTAACCCCTTTCCCCAGTTAAACACCATCTAATGTTTTTTTCCCCTTTAAATATTTTACAATGTTTAAGTCTCCAGAACGCTGTGAAATAGTGAAGCGCTGCCCTTCATCCAGAGCTGGCAGAGCAACAAAACCGCGCGGCGTGACAACGCTGACCCAGGAATCTCTCCGCACATAAAAATGTAACTGGTAAGATGCCCCCCGCCGGGATATAATGTGCTTATTTTTTTACATGTCAGGCAGAGTGCTATCATGTGAACATTGTAACATTAGCGGAATTAATTCATAAGCCAATTCTGTCTGTCACTGACTTCTATCTAAATGCAGGCTCAGCGTGCGACCGGGAAAATTGCCTCCCGAAATAGTGGGGGAAAGAGAAGATGGAAGCGCGGCTCCTCGCCTGTCATTGTGGTTGGAGGCGAGCCGCCTGTTACTGCCCTTCATTCGCATGGAGATCCTAAAATAATTAAAGCCGATGTTAATAACGTTCTCTGCCATCAAATGTGTTCTGAATACACAGGGATCCTCCGACTCCCCCCACGAAAGGTCAACATCCGGCAAGGGCTGGACGGAGCACCGGAGAGTAATGACCGCTGATTTAACACCGAGTGTTTGATTTGGGTTTTTTTTCTACTGTTTTAATGTTGTTGTTTTGCAGTGAATTAACTTTAAATTGGTGTTTTTTTTCAGATGTAATAATATTAGTGGAAAAAAAAGGGAAAAACATGAAAAAAACAACATTATTATATTGTATCAACTACATTCTGTACATGGGCTCTGGATTGTATGAAGTCTGGAATCACTTCCTACATCTGGTACTAGAATCAGCTTCTAGGGGAATGGAGGATGAGTCCCTTCTGCTGTTTTCAATCTACAGTTTCTGGACCTTTGAATGACCTTCAGGGGTCCTGAAAAGGTTCTTGTGTGCATGTGTATTGAGAGCAGGAACAGATGTATGAGGATTTCATAGGTGACAGTTTGGTGGGTGGTTTGGGTGGCCATGGGCTGCTAGAAGGCTTGGGCCCCGGGCTACCACCCAGAAAGTGGGTCTGAGCTACTGAGCATGTGTGACCACCAGCACTGGGTGTTTTATATGGACATTATGTAAAGGATTAAAAAAAACACCAGGGGGCACCAGAGAAGATATGTAACTACAATGTGTCATAAGAAGTGTTTAAGAGAAGTCGGAGCCATAGCAAGTATATGAATAGGTGGTATCATAACACATTTGTAACAGTATTTTATAGCTGATGCCTCCCTTTCCCCCAGGAGGCCACTTATCTTTGACATACACAGACACAGGCAGTTGCCTTTTGTATCCATTCTTCTTCCTCCTAATGTGTGCTCCAGGTCCAGAGATTTAAAGGGCCAGTGCACTTATGAAGAAAATGTCCCCCTTGGTAGTATAAGCATTATAGATTCCTACTTCTTGGTTCTATGCTTTGGTGGTTGCTTCTGATGTGTTTTAATCTCAGTGGTCCTGACCGTGGCCTTGTTATATGACTTGTGGTTCTGATGGTATAATTCTCTATGAAGACCTCGGTGTGACCTGACTCTGAACCGTAAGAGCTTAGTATATTTGACTCTGCTACTGACCACGGGACAGTGCTGATCCATGTGGGCCAGCTTTGGCCATTATCGAGACTACTCCAACAGGTAGCGTCCTTGTGATCCTCTCCAGTCCAAAACCCAATAAAGGGGTTAAAGGGCAACAACTGACAGCGTTACTGTGATAACACCCTTGGGAGTAGCCTCAGGTCAAACCAATGTGTTAACCGGCTGTTATCTACTCTTGCAGTTCCTATGATGTCTGCCGGATCTGTAACATACTAGAAGAGGATCCATTTGTAAGAATTTTTGTTACTCGCTGGATCCAACGGCATCACTGTGATAACGCCCTTGGGAGTAGCTTAAAGCCAAACCAGTGTGACATAGGTGGTCCACAAGCATCTCTATGTTACATGACCCTCAATCGGCTGTTATTTACTTTTGCGGCTCCTACAATGTCTGCTGGATCTGTAACATACTAGAAGAGGATGCATTGGTTAGAATTTTTGGTTCTTGCTGGGTCCAAGGACGTCACTGGGATAACACCCTTGGGAGTAACCTCAAGCCAAACCAGTCTGACATAGGTGGTCCACAAGCAGCTCTATGTCACATGACCCTCAACCGGCTGTTATTTACGTTTGCAGCCCCTACGATGTCTGCCAGATCTATAACATACTAGAAGAGGATCCAGTTGTTCGAATTTTTGGATCTTGCTGGGTCCAATGGCATCACTGTGATAAAGCCAAGCCAGTGTGACATAGGGGGCCGACAAGCAGCTGTATGTCACATGACCCTCAACCGGCTGTTATTCCGGTTATTCAACCGGCTCCTATGATGTCTGTCGGATCTGTGACATACTAGAAGAGGATCCAATTGTTAGAATTTTTGGATCTTGCTGGGTCCAATGGCGTCACTGGGATAACCTCAAGCCAAACTAGTCTTGACATAAGGGGTCCACAAGCAGCTGAATGTCACATGACCCTCAACCGACTGTTATTCAGTTTTGCGGCTCCTATGATGTCAGCTGGATCTGCAACATACTAGAAGAGGATCCAATTGTAAGAATTTTTGGCTCTCGCTGGGTCCTCCGCCTTGCGTGGGCTTCCCGTAAAAATTATTAATTGGAAAGTATAAAGTGAAAAAACTTAATTGAAAATGTTAATGAATGTGTCTCAGGCGGCTTTGGCAATGGGCTGGGGGCTGGGTGACGAGCGAGGGGACAGGATATATGACGCCATTGACTATGTTTTAATATGTTTTTGTATTATTGTGAAATGAATAATAACTGATAAACAACATGAGGACGATTATCTGTTCCTCTATCACAGCGGTGCGCTGGTTATAAAAAGAATGGATGCAGAAAGCATCACTTCATGCCTTATCTATCCTGGTAGGACAAATCACTTCCTGCCGAGATGTTTTTTTGCCCTAAGCCAATCCGAAAGAAAAAGTAATGCAAAAATAGAGCCGCCGAGCCGAATTTGTTAAAGCAAGTTATTAAGGGCTGTGACATGTCGTATGTATTAATAAGACGCACCGGGGAGGGGAGACTAAGGGAAGGTGATCAGTTTCATCCTCTCATAAAGAACTTTTTGTACTTAAAGGGGGTCTCCATCTCCTAGATCCCCTCATAAGAAAACACATCAATGTATAGACCCCTTTATAAGCTTTACAGACAAACCTTTCTGTTTTACTAAAAATGGGGCGTTTCCGAGAAAATTCAGTTTGTAACTTTTATGCAAATCAGCTTCTTAACTGTGTAGTGGGTGGGGCTGTGCCTTCTATGGCACTTGTTTTTTATTTTCTCTGATGACCTTTGATACCAAGCACCCGCCCCCCTCTATCACAATGATTAGTACCATAGAAAAAAGCTTTAGAAATATTATAATAAATGCACCAGCAGGCGTGGCCAAGGAGATCAGTTATTTATTCCGAAGATCTGCCGTATGCAAATGGAGATCAGATCCAATCAGAGGCCTCTCCCATCTGCCAGATTCAGGTCCCGAGAAAAATCTTTTATAATGTGATACATAACAAAAGTTGTTTTACCACCGACAACCCCCTTATATTGGTCATTTTTAAATTGATTTTTCTAGAATGTAACATTATATTTGGCCACATGGACACATCGAGCCCCTTATGGTGGAGCTCCATTCTTGCTCATAGATGGGTATAGTAGCCAATGGTATAGGTTTTGGGACTAACCCTAATCTTTGGAAGCAATTTAGGTAAGTATGGCTTTTTTGAAATGGGTGAAGTTTATTCAGAACACACCTAAAGCGGGGATTATTCTGTGGCTTTAAGGATTTTAGATTTATATTGGAAAACCCAATGTACTTGGCAATATTTGGGGCCCCAAGCAAAGTTATGCCTTGGGGCCACCTGCTTGATAAGCCCCTTGGTGTCACGGGGCCCGGTCCTGTTCTTCACCTCCTCTTGACATTGATTTAACTCTCTCATGCTAGCTATCGAGATTCAAGTGCTTTCGGGAGGGATGAGAAGTGAGGAGAACAACAGTAGGAGATCAGATACGGGTTGTGCTACATCACACTATGAAGCAGACTAGGAGGTTTCTGGGTTCCATAGTCAGGGTGAACTTGCCTCACCCAACTGAGTGGGGCCCACCAGTTCTCTGTTTTTCTAGTGGGGCCTGTCAGGATCGGTGGTAGTGGATCCTCTGTACCACCACGGACGATGACTTAAGCCGACACCTGGGACCGGAATCTAAGTGGCACCCGCTTTTCACCAGAGCCTGCCGCAAAGCAGGTTGGACTTGGTACCACCAGGTCGTTCCACAGATGCGACTTTGTCCACGGTGACGGCAAAGGCATATTACAGAATCGTCAGGAAACCCCTGGTCGGGGAAAGGCAGGAGGTCGAGACAGGCAGCACAGGATCAGAGTGGGGAACATAGCAGTAGGTCAGGACAGGCAGCACGGGAGGATCGGAGTCAGGAACAGAATCGAGGTCACAACGGGAAATCAGTATAATCGCAGACTGTTTGGAATACACCTTTTTCCCTGGCATGGAAGCACAAAGATCCGGCAGGGGACATAGAAAGGGGCCGGTATTCATAATGGCAAGCAGCTGGTCAGCACAAATTAGCGGTGCGCTGGCCCTTTAAATTTTACAGAGCCGCCGCGCGCGCCCTAGGACACGGGAGCCCGCGCCAGAGCACAGGCATCGCGGGGATTGCCACTGGAGCTGGGACAGGTGAGTGAGAGGCTGGGGCACACAGAGGTACACAGGTGTGCCCCAGCCCCGGGATATGGGTCGCAGGGGCTCCTGTGACAGGGCCATAACATTTTCTCGACGGACATATTATACCTAGCCAGCTGTCAACAGAGGACCAGAAGTGGGTGAAAGACTGAGGTAAGTCACATCTTTTTTTTTCCTTGACCCTCGTTAAAATCCTCTTAAGGGAGATCCTTGGTGGAGGGACTTAAAAAATCTAATTTTACTAATAAAAAATTCCAAGCAGATGAACCCCACTAAAGCATCTCTATGGCACAGGTTGGACATTTTTTGGGATTCCACCGCAGGGCGTGGCTTTAACCATAGACATTGGTTCTACCCACTGAATTTGAGGCAAAAAAATCTGATTCCACAGAAGAAATAAAAGAAGATGAAAGTATCAGTTGACAGAATGAAATGTAAAAATTGACTAAAAATAGATGAAGCAATTAGACGTCGTCTTTCTACACAATGCCCCAGTCACCGCACCATTACTGCGGCAGAAGTTTCCGGCAATCGTCAGTATTAGAAAGTTTGGAGTAATATTTCATTATGTGACATCTTGCGAGGATGTGTCACACTGGCTGTGTTACAGCTGCTTCAATTAAGATAAATGGACTTCTTAAAAAAAAAAAAATTCTAATTAAAAATGTTGAAATACACTCGGTGTTTCATCCTCTTCTCAAGTTTAATGACTTCAGATTTTCTTTTCCCCTTCTTTTCGGGCAAATCTGTTATAGTTGGTAATTATCGTTTTTACAGTTCTGTATTTATTAAAGGATTTGGAGAATTTCACAGATCACAATATTCTTTGGATACACGGGAAGATCACCGATGCTTAATCCATCTGGAAAAATCACTGTTCTACTGTTACCGCAGGAACTTGTTCGTCGGGATTGTCCCTTTAATTAAAGTTGTAGCCAAACTCTTGATAATGCTGCTGAACAAACAATAAGTTGGAAAGTTGTGGAGCCCAGATGTTCCTACCTAATTGCTGATCCTACCCTAGATGGTAAGTGACAACTGGTTGACGTTCCCTTTCTGCGCCAAAGTGAAATCAAAAAGATAAAAAAAAAGACAAATACAGGTAAAAACCAAGAGGACAATACAGGACAGAATCAAGAGTCAGATGGTCAGAAGACTAGCAAGGGTCAAAGGATCAAAAAGATGGAAGTCCAGAAAACTCCAAAGAAGACTTATAGCAAGTATTAGAGAGTGGGCAAATAATCCTCTAATGAGATATCCAGTCCAGAGAGTGATTGGCCTGGTCTCTTAACATCCAGACAAACCAAGGGAAGGATGTGAGTGGATGAAGCATCTGTCCATCACAGCTAGCTTAAAGAGGTATTCTTAAAAGGTTCTTAAAAATACAGCATTCCACAGATATAATTCCAACCTGTCTCTATTAGTCCTGGTGTACACAATTTTGGTTGTCCCTGGATATGACCGTAAATCTTCTGACTATTATTCAATGAATAGCTTCTCTTGTCTGCACACTGCAGTGCACTCTGCCTCCAGCCCCTCCCCCTGCATTAGAAGACAAGCTCAGACACAGGCACTTTCTGCCAGCAAGCAGCGGTAATAGAAGCTAAAAAAAGCAATAAAACTGAGTAAAATTGTAAAGTAAGGGGTTAAAAATAACCTTTATTGTGGTATCATCATTAGGGGCTAAAAATTTGAGAACTTTCTTTCTTGGGCAAACCCCTTTAACTGTCAACAGCCCAGAACAAAGTCAACAGGAGACAGACGGGTGTAGTGTAAAGTGAAGTAAGGGAGTGTTCAGAATAGCGCAGGACAGGACATGGGCAGAGGATGGCGCTTAAAGGGGTTTTCTCACCAAACAAGTTAAGCCCTATCCACAGGACAGGGCATAACTTGTTGATTGGGGGGCTCTCAGTAATGAGAATCCCACAGATCATGAGAACGGGGGGGAAAAGTGGGGTCTGATGTACCGTTCCAAGGCTTCAACCTCATGAGTTTTCAAGGTTCTTCCAGGTAATATGTTCTCCAAGGCAGTTCCACGCATTCTCTACTATTGGAGTGGGTAACATTGGCCACGGCAAGTGAAGAAGAAGGATTTTATTTTTCTTGGACCCTGTTTTAACATTTAGTTGACATGCTTTAAGGCTGCGTTCACATGTGGTGTTTATAATGCTTTTTTTTACACGCATGTGTTTTACATGTTACCATGCGTTTGGCTGGTTAGAAAGTGTTAACAACGCTGCTTACACTTCCAACAATGAAGAGAATCGCTTTCAAACCAACCAAACACATAGTAACATGTAAAACGCATCACAAACGCCACGGGTGACCGCAGCCTCATAAGTTATCATCTCCCTGAGTGCTTAAAAATGCAGGACATGGCCTCAAATCCAAAATGTACAATAGTGTCCACTCCTGCATACAACCTCCTCACGTGGCTTATGTCCACTGGTGTATATAACGCCCCTCCCCCCACCCTCACGTGACTTGTGTCCAGTCGATTGAGACATTTGCAATGAAAGGTCTAAAAAAAAAACCCAAAAGTTGCATCTGCCAGGACATGAGAAACTAAATGTGACCCCCCCACCCACCTCCCAAAGCATAGGCAACGTGGTAGTTGCAAATTGTCAGGAGCTTTTAGGGAGACTGATCACCTTTCTAGGAGGTTTCTAGGTACTAGAGAACTTAATAATTGCACCTGTAGCCACTGCGTGGTAAGGCAAGAGTTAACAATACCTAATGCTATTGTCCAATAATGTTCTTGTAAAGCAAGCTGGAAGCTGATTGGAGAACTGCTACCACCTGAGCAGGGGAGTATATAAACCCCTGGTGGGTGGTTGCACATGGTCTATTGTCTTAGTCTTCTGCGAGACTCAGACTCTGTGGTCTCTTTGAGCAGTGAGCAAAGGAGCGAGCAGCACATGTCAGTGCCGCACCAGCCAGTGTCCTAATACCAGGAACCACAGGTGCCTCAGGCCAGTGCCTAGCACCCAGGGCGAGTCAGGAGACTTAAACCCAGTGCCGAGATCCACCACTCGGACTCAGCTCCATCTCTATCAGCCCAGCCTGAAGCTAGTACCAGACTGTGTGTAACCTTGCTGTGGACCAACTCTCCATGACTCTTCCAGCTTGAGAATCTGCTGTTAATCGTTTGGCCGTTGCCTTCTGTTGCATAAAGAACCATGAGTTAATTTGCATGTCTGATCCCTGGATACAGCTGTTACCACCACAGGCTCCCCATCCATTACCCAGGGACATATCTTACAGACACTCAGGGGTTGCTCCAGGGAGAACCAGTACATCAGTCTCTCCCTCCATATTTCTTGCACACACTACCTGCTGGAGACCTGCCTGGCTGTCGGACAGCCCTCCGGTCCCCACACCAAGCACCGTGACACTAGCGTGCCCTAGGCCGCAACCGCCAGCCACTCCGGTATTCTGTGACCCGGCTGCCCCCAGACCCCAAGAAAAGGCTAGGCCCTGGTGGGGGATGTTGCATAAACATGTATCACAGGAAAAAAGACATGATCATACATAAGGCACATAAAAATACCTACCAAAAGCCCCAATTATACACCAAAGAAAATAATCAGATACATGTCCCCGTCTGACTTCTTCAGGTTACATGTGGGAAGACCCTGAGATCGGATGCTGCAGCCCCTCACCTCTTCTTCCTCGCTGCGGCACAACATTCACACTGGACGCGCGGAGTGAACGAGAGGTTAATACGATATGTAAATCCGCGCTCCGCTCATCCATCTTGGTTTGATCTCTAATTGAAAAGTATTTATAACAAATCAACAATCGCGACTTCTCCGGATTAACCCCCGAAAGCGAGTTCAGATTCATTAAATACTTAAGTTTCTGATCAAAGGTGAAATAATTGCACGTATCAATTTTAATTAGAGCCAATTAAAGACACATAAATATATCTGCGAGAAGATCAATACAGATGTGTAATAATTCTGGGCCAGGCGCGGCTCACTGAGGCATTATTGATTAATGGACGGACTCCAGATTGTAATTGAATCAAGTGTAGAACGACTACGGGGGCAGAGGGGCTCCGGGGGGTGCACGTCACTGCGCTACAATGTGTCTGTCAATAAGGGGTCATTGCTTGGATGTAAAAGGTTGCCCCACACTTCTCCATTGGTCATGACTGGTATTGCCGTTTGGCTCAGTAACCCCTTCTTAGCGTCCACTGTGCATGGATGACGTACATTGAGCAGTGAAACCTTATTCATCATGGGATGTTACCTCTTTAAACATCAAATACAGACCTTTAACCACTTAGATGCTGTGATCTGCTGAAACCGCAGCATCTGAGTGGTTACTTCATTAAAATTCCAAATCATGGAATGGCTCCCCCATGTGGAGATTGGGGGAACTGTTTAATTCCTATGGAATCTTCTGAATTACTATGAGATCCTGTGGCAGAGTTCAATACTTCTAGTGTAATATTGGATACGATTGTAACAGAGGAATATTGCAGTCTGAGGTGGATATAATCTAAAGATTCTATGTTTTCTCTTAGTCACTTAGGGGGATAATACAAAATGTAAAAAAAAAAAAAAAAGAGACAAAAAGAGAAACAAATTATTTTAGAAACACCTTCCTACTTTTTAGAGGGCACCAACAAATATATATATAAAGATTTAAAAAAAATAAATTAAATAAAAAATTTTAAAAAGCAGCATCTGAACCCCTCAAAATGTCCATAGTAGTAAAATATGAACATAACTTTAGGAACTTTCCATTAGGAAGAAAAATGCAACAAAAAACACATTATTAAAATGTAACAAAGTTTTTCATCCAAGGGTTAAAACACACAACGGATATCAATGTAATAAATATGGGGAGAGAAAAGAACTGGACTGGACATCCGCACGTTATACATTGATCCGTTGCCGCTCGGTTACATTTACAAAATGAACTCAAGGTTTTTTGCATTAGGCACTAAGAACTTCACGGTGACCTCTTTATGGTGGGTCCCTACGCTATGGTGGGTCCCTACGCTATTGTGTGCCGCATCACATGGCGTCCACTGCCGCTGCAACACAACACAAGCAGGGACCAAGACCCAGCGGCCCCCCAGCACCCATACTGACAGGCATAGCCCCCATGGCTGCGGGTCCCCACCAGCACCGCACCACAGAAGCAGCAGACGCCATGCAATACCGCACCATGTGAACAGGACTTGAATACTCACTGCTCCATGTGGTCTCAGACACTGGCTAAGGGGAATTAGTTGCCTTGGAGCCATGGGGGCTATGCCTGCCTGTATGGGTGCTGGGGGGCAACTGGGTCCCTACTGGTGGTGTGTTTCTGCATGGCGGTGGATGCCAAGCCACACCTAGAAGCGTAGGGACCCCATTACAACGAGGTCACCGTGAAGTGGTCAGTGGCTTACACAATTTGGTCAAAATGTAACTAAGAACCTCGAGTTTGTTTTATAAATGTAACCGGGCGGCGATAGATCCTTGTATAACGTGTGGATGCACCGTCCAGTTCTTTTCTCTCCCGATGTTGGTTTCATTTCCGTGTAATATCCCTGAGATCATAATGAACCAAACACAACATTTGGAATTTTTTCAGTTTCCCAAGGTATATTAAAGGGGTTTCCGAGTAAATGGGGGGGCTTGGAAATAAAACTTCTCACTTCCCTTTGGATCCTCTATTTTGCAGCCCTCTGTATCTGGACCGGAAGTGACAGTATCATGTGATCACATCCGTCACATTAGATGGAACAGTCACGTCACCTGCAGTGATCAGGTTTGTGCAGAACAATGCAGAACCTGGACTTCAGTCAGTAGGTTTGGGTTCAGTGTTTGGACTTACCCCCTGCTGACACTGGCCATCGGTGCTGACCGATAAGCAGACCTGTTAAGGTACAAACTCTCACGCACACTGGTTACCGCCAAGACCAAAGCTGGCACCGATGGAGGTGTTGGCAAAGCCAACAGTGGCAATAGAAGGCCGGAGGTGGATGCTTGCCGCCACTTTCCCGGGTATCTTGGCTTCCTGATGACATTTAAATAGTAACACCGATGATCGGTGCCAGCAATGATCGTGGGTGTTACCAGTGTGGGTGGGACCTTAACTGGTCTGGTCATCTGTGGTCACGCCCCTTTGGATGACATTGTTCTACCTTATGTAACCACAGAGGCCACTGAGTAGATGCAGCTACAATATACAGGAACAGCGAGTCAGAGAGAAGAAGGTCCCATTTTTTTCCTTCTCCTGGTTCTGCCGTATAAACGGGGCTAGGACCAGGAATTTCTCCTCTATTTTTGGGAGGTGTCCGATATTTCTAGTAGAGTTGTGAAATTTGTCGAAAATCTCTGGACTATTACAGTGAATTACTATCTAAATGGACGTGTGGGAGACTCATCACGGCTGCAGCGATGGGCGCGCGGAGAGGATGGAGCCGATGATTAGGATAAAACGATACATTGTGTCCAATAACTGATAGTATGGAGCGACACATTAGAACGCGGAGACGCGGACGAGGACTGAGCCGCACTGGAGAGAAATGGCTTCATCCTTGGAATTATTGCGCTAAGTAAATAAACCTCCGCATCGAGAAGGCGACGACGAGGAGCCGCGTCCAAGATGACTTTATAAATAAGGGAATTTTACTGATGGAAAGAGGCTCAAGAATATCAAGAGCGGAGGGGGAGGGGGATTGTGGCAAAGTGATTTGAATGAAATTGAATGATAAATAAAAATGTATATGTATAAATGACAATGTAGCAGAGCGGATTGAGGGCCGGCACCAGCACTGGGCATATCTGGTCAAGTGCCGGGGGCCCAGAGCTGCTGGGGGGGGGGGGCCCACATAAGCCTGTACATAAGGAATCCATGAAGGGAGGGGGCTGTTTGATGTGATACACTAAGGAATATTTTAGTTTCAGAATTGAATGCTGCCACGTGAGATTACTACAAAGGGGCCCACTGAGGGTCTGTCGCCCAGGGGCCTACTGAAGCCTGGAGCCGACGCTAGCTGATTGTGAGTCTGATGAGCTGCAACCTTTTATCAATTACATACGCACATTGACATATCCCAAGATGACCACCCCTTTGAGAAGACCCCTGCCCAAAAAGAGGTTTTCTGAAAATTTGAAAAGACTAAAGCAATTTACAAAAAAAAAATTAAAACTAAAACTTCCCATGATTTGGATCCTGATTCCAGAGTCATGACAAATGATGGTTCACCAACAATCCCGACTAACAGGAAGTGCTGGCAGTCATGAGACCCGATGTGGCCAATCAGTGACCTCCAAGGAAACAAGTGACCACATTAGGCTCATTGAGGATTCTGATTGGCCACTGTGGGTCTCCTGATAACTGACTCTAGAAGGTCAAGTCAAAGCATTAGTGTATTATTTTTTCCCCTCCGCCAATCAGAGGGATATTTGAGATTCTCATAAAACATCTCAACGATGGAAATATCTATAAATATAAAATAGAAGGGTCAACATGATGGATACTATATTTATGTAGGATGGTCCAAGTACACAATGGGGGTCATTTACTAAGGGGCCGATTCGCGTTTTCCTGACGTGTTACCCGAATATTTCCGATTTGCGTCGATTGTACCTGAATTGCCCCGGGATTGTGGCGCACGCGATCGGATTGTGGCGCATCGGCGCCGGCATGCGCGCGACAGAAATCGGGGGGCGTGGCCGAACGAAAACCCCGATGTATTCGGAAAAACCGCCGCATTTAAAAACCGAAAAAGTGTCGCTTGGGAAGCGCTTACCTTCACTTGGTCCGAGGTGGTGTATTCCGGCGCATTCAGATGCTTTTCAGCGCAACACCTGGTGGACGTCGGAGGAACTACCTTATTAAATCCCGGCCGGACCCGAATCCATCGCAGGAACGCGCCGCTGGATCGCGAATGGACTGGGTAAGTAAATCTGCCCCAATGTGTTGTCCTGTGTTCCATATGAGTGTGTGAACCATCAAGTCGGATGCCTCTTGTATAACTCAGATAATTTGCTATGTCCAGTGTAATTCCTAACAATCCAATAGGGGGCGTCTGTGACCTCCATGGACAGGGCAATAGCATGGAGCCATTATCTACCAGCGTTTATACATAACAAAGTGCCCCAAATAAATACAACAAAATGAAGTTAGAAACTTTTGAATCAATAAAAAGTTGGTTATATCCACAGAGGCTCATCCTACATGACACAATATTCAACTTTTAATAACCAAGTAATAATTGAGTCTGATAATTAAGTATTTCTAATTAAATAGGAACAAGGATGTGTCCAGACTTCAGAACACAAGAGAACAAAAGTAATAGAGATTTTGTATTACAGTACAGAAGTAATATTACTGTATATAGGGGGCAGTATTATAGTAGTTATATTCCTGTGCATAGGGGGCAGTATTATAGTAGTTATATTCTTGTACATAGGGGGCAGTATTATAGTAGTTATATTCTTGTACATAGGGGACAGTATTATAGTAGTTATATTCTTGTACATAGGGGCAGTATTATAGTAGTTATATTCTTGTACATAGGGGGCAGTATTATTTTAGTTATATTCTTGTACATAGGGGGCAGTATTATAGTAGTTATATTCTTGTACATAGGGGGCAGTATTATAGTAGTTATATTCTTGTACATAGGGGGGCAGTATTATAGTAGTTATATTCCTGTACATAGGGGGCAGTATTATAGTAGTTATATTCCTGTACACAGGGGGCAGTATTATAGTAGTTATATTCTTGTACATAGGGGGCAGTATTATAGCAGTTATATTCCTGTACATAGGGGGCAGTATTATAGTAGTTATATTCCTGGACTGAGGGGCAGTATTATAGTAGTTATATTCTTGTACATAAGGGGCAGTATTATAGTAGTTATATTCTTGTACATAGGGGGCAGTATTATAGTAGTTATATTCTTGTACATAGGGGGCAGTATTATAGTAGTTATATTCTTGTACATAGGGGCAGTATTATAGTAGTTATATTCTTGTACATAGGGGGCAGTATTATAGTAGTTATATTCCTGTACATAGGGGGCAGTATTATAGTAGTTATATTCTTGTACATAGGGGGCAGTATTATAGTAGTTATATTCTTGTACATAGGAGGCAGTATTATAGCAGTTATATTCTTGTACATAGGGGACAGTATTATAGTAGTTATATTCTTGTACATAGGGGGCAGTATTATAGTAGTTATATTCTTGTACATAGGGGACAGTATTATAGTAGTTATATTCTTGTACATAGGGGGCAGTATTATAGTAGTTATATTCTTGAACATAGGGGGCAGTATTATAGTAGTTATATTCCTGTACATAGGGGGAAGTATTATAGCAGATATAGTCTTGTACATAGGGGGCAATATTATAGTAGTTATATTCTTGTACATAGGGGGCAGTATTATAGTAGTTATATTCTTGTACATAGGGGGCAGTATTATAGTAGTTCCATTCCTGTACATAGGGGGTAGTATTATAGTATTTATATTCTTGTACATAGGGAGCAGTATTATAGTAGTTATATTCCTGCACATAGGGGGCAGTATTATAGTAGTTATATTCTTATACATAGGGGGCAGTATTATAGTAGTTATATTCTTGTACATAGGGGGCAGTATTATAGTAGTTATATTCCTGTACATAGGGGGCAGTATTATAGTAGTTATATTCCTGTATATAGGGGCAGTATTATAGTAGTTATATTCTTGTACATAGGGGCAGTATTATAGTAGTTATATTCTTGTACATAGGGAGCAGTATTATAGTAGTTATATTCTTGTACATAGGGGGCAGTATTATAGTAGTTATATTCCTGTACATAGAGGGCGGTATTATAGTAGTTATATTCCTGTACATAGGGGGCAGTATTATAGTAGTTATATTCTTGTACATAGGGGGCAGTATTATAGTAGTTATATTCTTGTACATAGGGGGCAGTATTATAGTAGTTATATTCTTGTACATAGGGGCAGTATTATAGTAGTTATATTCTTGTACATAGGGGGCAGTATTATAGTAGTTATATTCTTGTACATAGGGGGCAGTATTATAGTAGTTATATTCCTGTACATAGGGGGCAGTATTATAGTAGTTATATTCCTGTATATAGGGGCAGTATTATAGTAGTTATATTCTTGTATATAGGAGCAGTATTATAGTAGTTATATTCTTGTACATAGGGGGCAGTATTATAGTAGATATATTCTTGTACATAGGGGGCAGTATTATAGTAGATATATTCTTGTACATAGGGGGCAGTATTATAGTAGTTATATTCTAGTACATAGGGGGCAGAATTATAGTAGTTATATTCTTGTACATAGGGGGCAGTATTATAGTAGTTATATTATTGTACAAAGGGGGCAGGATTATAGTAGTTATATCCCTGTACATAGGGGGCAGTATTATAGTAGTTATATTCTTGTAAATAGGGGGGGGCAGTATTATAGTAGTTATATTCTTGTAAATAGGGGGGGGCAGTATTATAGTAGTTATATTCTTGTACATAGAGTGCATTATTATGGTAGTTATATCGCTGTACATAGGGGGCAGTATTATAGTAGTTATATTCTTGTACATAGGGGGCAGTATTATAGTAGTTATATTCTTGTACATAGGGGGCAGTATTATAGTAGTTATATCCTTGTACATAGGGGGCAGTATTATAGTAGTTATATTCTTGTAAATAGGGGGCAGTATTATAGTAGTTATTTTCTTGAACATAGGGGGCAGTATTATAGTAGCTCAATTCCTGTACATAGGGGGAAGTATTATATTAGTTATATTCCTGTACATAGAGGGCAGTATTATAGTAGTTATATTCTTGTACATAGGGGGCAGTATTATAGTAGTTCCATTCCTGTACATAGGGGGCAGTATTATAGTAGTTATATTCTTGTACATAGGGGGCAGTATTATAGTAGTTATATTCTTGTACATAGGGGGCAGTATTATAGTAGTTATATTCTTGTACATAGGAGGCAGTATTATAGTAGTTATATTCCTGTACATAGGGGGCAGTATTATAGTAGTTATATTCCTGTACATAGGGGATAGTAATATAGTAGTTATATTCTTGTACATAAGGGGCAGTATTATAGTAGTTATATTCTTGTACATAGGGGGCAGTATTATAGTAGTTATATTCTTGTACATAGGGGGCAGTATTATAGTAGTTATATTCTTGTACATAGAGGGCAGTATTATAGTAGTTATATTCCTGTACATAGGGGGCAGTATTATAGTAGTTATATTCTTATACATAGGGAGCAGTATTACAGTAGTTATATTCTTGTACATAGGGAGCAGTATTATAGTAGTTATATTCTTGTACATAGGGGGCAGTATTATAGTAGTTATATTCTTGTACATAGGGGGAGTATTATAGTAGTTATATTCCTGTACATAGGGGGCAGTATTATAGTAGTTATATTCCTGTACATAGGGGGCAGTATTATAGTAGTTATATTCTTGTACATAGGGAGCAGTATTATAGTAGTTATATTCTTGTACAAAGGGTGCAGTATTATAGTAGTTATATTCTTGTACATAGAGGGCAGTATTATAGTAGTTATATTCTTGTACATAGGGAGCAGTATTATAGTAGTTATATTCTTGTACATAGGGAGCAGTATTATAGTAGTTATATTATTGTACATAGGGGGCAGTGTTATAGTAGTTATATTCTTGTACATAGGGGGCAGTATTATAGTAGTTATATTCTTGTACATAGGGGCAGTATTATAGTAGTTATATTCTTTTACATAGGGAGCAGTATTATAGTAGTTATATTCTTGTACATAGGGGGCAGTATTATAGTAGATATATTCTTGTACATAGGGGGCAGTATTATAGTAGTTATATTCTAGTACATATGGGGCAGAATTTTAGTAGTTATATTCTTGTACATAGGGGGCAGTATTATAGTAGTTATATTATTGTACATAGGGGGCAGGATTATAGTAGTTATATTCCTGTACATAGGGGGCAGTATTATAGTAGTTATATTCTTGTAAATAGGGGGGGGGCAGTATTATAGTAGTTATATTCTTGTACATAGGGGGCAGTATTATAGTAGTTATATCCTTGTACATAGGGGGCAGTATTATAGTAGTTCCATTCCTGTACATAGGGGGCAGTATTATAGTAGTTATATTCTTGTACATAGGGGGCAGTATTATAGTAGTTATATTCTTGTACATAGGGGGCAGTATTATAGTAGTTATATTCTTGTACATAGAGGGCAGTATTATAGTAGTTATATTCCTGTACATAGGGGGCAGTATTATAGTAGTTATATTCCTGTACATAGGGGGCAGTATTATAGTAGTTATATTCCTGTACATAGGGGGCAGTATTATAGTAGTTATATTCCTGTACATAGGGGGCAGTATTATAGTAGTTATATTCTTGTACATAGGGGGCAGTATTATAGTAGTTATATTCTTGTACATAGGGGGCAGTATTATAGTAGTTATATTCTTGTACATAGAGGGCAGTATTATAGTAGTTATATTCCTGTACATAGGGGGCAGTATTATAGTAGTTATATTCCTGTACATAGGGGGCAGTATTATAGTAGTTATATTCTTGTACATAGGGAGCAGTATTATAGTAGTTATATCCTTGTACATAGGGGGCAGTATTATAGTAGTTCCATTCCTGTACATAGGGGGCAGTATTATAGTAGTTATATTCTTGTACATAGGGGGCAGTATTATAGTAGTTATATTCTTGTACATAGGGGGCAGTATTATAGTAGTTATATTCTTGTACATAGAGGGCAGTATTATAGTAGTTATATTCCTGTACATAGGGGGCAGTATTATAGTAGTTATATTCCTGTACATAGGGGGCAGTATTATAGTAGTTATATTCTTGTACATAGGGAGCAGTATTATAGTAGTTATATTCTTGTACATAGGGGGCAGTATTATAGTAGTTATATTCTTTTACATAGGGGGCAGTATTATAGTTGTTATATTCCTGTACATAGGGGGCAGTATTATAGTAGTTATATTCCTGTACATAGGGGGCAGTATTATAGTAGTTATATTCTTGTACATAGGGGGCAGTATTATAGTAGTTATATTCTTGTACATAGGGGGCAGTATTATAGTAGTTATATTCTTGTACATAGGGGGCAGTATTATAGTAGTTATATTCTTGTACATAGGGAGCAGTATTATAGTAGTTATATTCCTGTACATAGGGAGCAGTATTATAGTAGTTATATTCTTGTACATAGGGGGCAGTATTATAGTAGTTATATTCTTGTACATAGGGGGCAGTATTATAGTAGTTATATTCTTGTACATAGGGGCAGTATTATAGTAGTTATATTCTTGTACATAGGGGGCAGAATTATAGTAGTTATTTTCTTGAATTTGTAAGGTGCTAGATTATAACATAAAAATATTGAAAATTGTACATCTAGTTTATTCTTATATTATTTTAATTTTATTTGAGAATATTTTCTCAGGTTTACCATTTGCTGTTTTGTCACTGTTATGTGACATAAGGATAGTGGTTATTCTTTACAGTCTTTTGGTTAATACACTAATAGACATCAGGCTCAAGCATCATCAGTTTTCAGTAGGAAGCTGCATTTTCTTCCACTTTCAGCCATAGTCGGAGCAGATGACCCTGCATGTTATTTAGAATGGAAGTGCTGGATGTTTGCTGCTGCATGGAAGGTAAACAATGTAATTGTTCCCATTTATTCAGAGTGTCCTTTAAAGCAGCGCAGCGAGACTCATAATTGATGGCCTCAATCTGCCGATGACTAGTGCACAGATTTACATAAGACATTCAAGGCTCAATGAATAAGCCCCTTTTGAACAAATACTGTGTTATTTTACATGTAACTATCAAGAAATTAAACAAATAAAAATACACTATTCATCAAGCTAAAACCAGAAAACCAGAATATAACTACTATAATACTGCCCCCCTATGTACAAGAATACAACTACTATAATACTGCCCCCTATGTACAGGAATATAACTACTATAATACTGCCCCTATGTACAAGAATATAACTACTATAATACTGCCCCCTATGTACAAGAATATAACTACTATAATACTGCCCCCTATGTACATGAATATAACTACTATAATACTGCCCCCTATGTACAAGAATATAACTACTATAATACTACCTCCTATGTACAAGAATATAACTACTATAATACTGCCTCCTATGTACAGGAATATAACTACTATAATACTGCCCCCTATGTACAAGAATATAACTACTATAATACTGCCCCCTATGTACAAGAATACAACTACTATAATACTGCCCCCTATGAACAAGAATATAACTACTATAATACTGCCCCCTATGTACAAGAATATAACTACTATAATACTGTCCCCTATGTACAAGAATATAACTACTATAATACTGCCCCCCTATGTACAAGAATATAACTACTATAATACTTCCCCCATGTACAAGAATATAACTACTATAATACTGCCCCCTATGTACAAGAATATAACTACTATAATACTTCCCCCATGTACAAGAATATAACTACTATAATACTGCCCCCTATGTACAAGAATATAACTACTATAATACTGCCCCCTATGTACAAGAATATAACTACTATAATACTGCCCCCTATGTACACGAATATAACTACTCTAATACTGTCCCCTATGTACAGGAATATAACTACTATAATACTGCCCCCTATGTATAAGAATATAACTACTATAATACTGCCCCCTATGTACAGGAATATATCTACTATAATACTGCCCCCTATGTACAAGAATATAACTACTATAATACTGCCCCCTATGTACAAGATTAGAACTATTATAATACTGCCCCCTATGTACAAGTATATAACTATTATAAGACTGCCCCCTATGTACAGGAATATAACTACTATAATACTGCTCCCTATGTACAAGAATATTATTGCTATAATACCGCCCCCCTATGTACAAGAATATTACAGCTATAATACTTCCCCCCTATGTACAAGAATATAACTACTTTAATACTGCCCCCTATGTACAAGAATATAACTACTATAATACTGCCCCCTATGTACAGGAATATAACTACTATAATACTCCCCTTAAGTACAGGAATATAACTACTATCATACTGTCCCCTATGTACAAGAATATAACTACTATAGTACTGCCCCCTATGTACAGGAATATAACTACTATAATACTGCCCTCTATGTACAAGAATATAACTACTATAATACTGCCCCCTATGTACAGGGATATAACTACTATAATACTGCCCTCTATGTACAAGAATATAACTACTATAATACTGCCCCCTATGTACAGGAATATAACTACTATAATACTGCCCCTTATGTACAGGAATATAACTATTATAATACTGTCCCCTATGTACAAGAATATAACTACTATAATACTGCCCCCCTATGTACAAGAATATAACTACTATAATACTTCCCCCATGTACAAGAATATAACTACTATAATACTGCCCCCTATGTACAAGAATATAACTACTATAATACTTCCCCCATGTACAAGAATATAACTACTATAATACTGCCCCCTATGTACAAGAATATAACTACTATAATACTGCCCCCTATGTACAAGAATATAACTACTATAATACTGCCCCCTATGTACAAGAATATAACTACTATAATACTGTCCCCTATGTACAGGAATATAACTACTATAATACTGCCCCCTATGTATAAGAATATAACTACTATAATACTGCCCCCTATGTACAGGAATATATCTACTATAATACTGCCCCCTATGTACAAGAATATAACTACTATAATACTGCCCCCTATGTACAAGATTAGAACTATTATAATACTGCCCCCTATGTACAAGTATATAACTACTATAAGACTGCCCCCTATGTACAGGAATATAACTACTATAATACTGCTCCCTATGTACAAGAATATTATTGCTATAATACCGCCCCCCTATGTACAAGAATATTACAGCTATAATACTTCCCCCCTATGTACAAGAATATAACTACTTTAATACTGCCCCCTATGTACAAGAATATAACTACTATAATACTGCCCCCTATGTACAGGAATATAACTACTATAATACTGCCCCCTATGTACAAGAATATAACTACTATAATACTGCTCCTATGTACAAGAATATAACTACTATAATACTGCTCCCTATGTACAGGAATATAACTACTATAATACTGCTCCCTATGTACAAGAATATTATTGCTATAATACCGCCCCCCTATGTACAAGAATATTACAGCTATAATACTTCCCCCCTATGTACAAGAATATAACTACTTTAATACTGCCCCCTATGTACAGGAATATAACTACTATAATACTCCCCTTTAGTACAGGAATATAACTACTATCATACTGTCCCCTATGTACAAGAATATAACTACTATAGTACTGCCCCCTATGTACAGGAATATAACTACTATAATACTGTCCCCTATGTACAAGAATATAACTACTATAATACTGCCCCCTATGTACAAGAATATAACTACTATAATACTGCCCTCTATGTACAAGAATATAACTACTATAATACTGCCCCCTATGTACAGGAATATAACTACTATAATACTGTCCCCTATGTACAGGAATATAACTATTATAGCATTGTGTAGTATTGGATTATATCCTGCATGTTGTGGCATCAGGTTTGGTTACAGTAAAGTCTCATGTTTCGTACACCCCCAGTTGCCCCCCCCATCACCCCCTTCCCCCTGCTCCCCTGGATGACTTGTCTCCTTATCTTTCCATCCATTATATCACCTTGTAACTTACTTTTAGCCAAATAGAATATTAAGGACCCTAATGACGACGTCCGCGCTCATTTTTAATTAAGATCCTTGACTTCCTGTCACTTTGTTGGTAGAAAGATACAATTAGCGCAATGGAATCAAAGGTAAAAATAAAATATATTAGAGCTCAGATGTCAATTATCACTTCAGCGCTCGGATCCATCATCCTCGTTACCACTTGATGCCGTGTTGTGGTAATGAGGACTGGGGAAGGGGGGATTTTAATTGGATATGGTGGACAGATGCAGGACAAGAGGACGGAAGGACAGAAGACAGGACGATTGCAACACTGGGTAGATAAGGAGTAGTAGGGGCAGGATCCGCCACCCAGATGAGGTGGGCACAAGGTCTTAGCCCTAGTGGGGACATAATGGACACCTCTCCACGTAGTGGCCAAAAGTTAAGACAATGGAGGAGGCCATTGAGCAGTCTGTCAGATGTGACTTTAAGGGGTTTATGAGTCTAATTATATTGATATCGGACTCATATAATAGGTCATTAGTATCGGATTAGTGAGGTCCAACTCCCACCACCCCCACAGATCAGCTGTTGATAACCCGACAACGTAACAGGAAGCAGACAGCGCCGTTTCCTGTGTAGTGGTCAGACCAGATCGGTGCAGTTCATCTACTTTTCATTTAAATGTAGACAAAACTGCAGTGACTCAATTCCGCCACTACACAGACAGAGGCGCTCCATTTATCACCTGCTTATCTCTGGGTGCTGGATCTCTAGCCTTATCTTTATAACATGCAGGATCTCTACTCCATGGCGATCCCTTTCTTAGGAAAAGGACTATCCCTCTACTTTGGGAATGGAGCACGGTGAGACAATTACGGCCTCTCTCCCAGAATGCTTTGCACCATCTAGCATCTGGAACCGGCTTTAGATTGACTTGTCTTCAGTAAGAAACACTTTAGAAAATAAATTACACTGCGTTGTACAAGTCCATATACACAATGGGCTTATGTGGGGCTCCCGGGATCTGGTGGGTCCCCCAGTGGTGGGATCAGGTTCCCCCAGAACAGATGATTTGGGAATCAAGGCGCCTATCCTGTCCTATCCAGCCCTCCTCACCCACAAGCACCAAAATCTCAAATACTGGTGGGAGGGGCATGAAAGAAGATCAGAAGATGGAGGGGAGTGGCCTCCATAATGTCACGCCCACTCCTGGTAAGGAACTTAAACAGAACGTCCCATAGAAAGTATGGAAAACAAATGCAAGCAAACATTGGGCTCTCTGGGCCCCAAAAATGTGATATTGACTACATAAGCCCCAATATGTTGAGTCATAGGGGCAGATTTACTTACCTGGTCCTGTTGCGATCCCGCGGTGCGTTGTCCGACGAGGATTTGATTCATGAAGATCGTGCGCCCAAGTTCCTGCATCCGTCGCTTCCCCGCTCAGGTCCGCCGGAGTTCACCTTCTTCGTCCTGGTGCATGTGAGTGCTTGATCTTGCGACACAATTCCGTTTTTAAATTCCGCGGTTTGTCTGAATCTGTTGGGTTGCCCGATGGCCACGCTCCCCGATTTCTGTTGCATGCAAGCCGGGGCCGAATAGCCACAATCCGCGTGCGCCAAAAACCCGAGGCAATTCAGGGCCAAATGGAAATATTCGGGAAACCCGACGGAATCGCGGTCCATGGACCTTTAGTAAATGAGCCCCATAGTCTCCAGAATTCACCCCGTTACATTGTAACGCCTCTGATCGCTGCATGGACCTATTGATCGAGTTCCCGGAGACGCCTCTGCCGACCTGTCACTCGCTCTGTTGTTTCGTGTTGTACCAATTTCTACGCAAATCTTTTATTCTTTCAGAATTATCCGTCAGGTGAAAGAATGTTTAACTGTAATTATGTGTCATGTTATTTGCCCTACGAAAAGGGTTAATCATAAATTCTTCCTAATTGCATTGTGTAATCTATCGCTGCAAATGAAAAGGTTTCCGGGGTTAATGAGAGACAATTCCCATAGGAATCATTCCTTCATGGTGACAGCGCCATTTCTAACACGTGTAAACTGAGAACGCGCTAAATGACTTCATAGGAGAGGAGTATGAAAGTATCCGGAACATTCCGGGGCTTGTAAGGGGTCACATGATTATAATATATAATCGTTTGTCACCTGATCAGTTCTGTCCTTATGTTTTACACATTAAGTGTAGTCGGAGGGGAGGGGGCCCTACACATTCCATATGGCTGTATGTAGAGATCTCATGAGCGAAGCCTCTTCATATATTATTCCACTAATTGCCGGTGTTAACCATTTAGATGCCAGTGGCGTGTTGGGAGTGACATCATTGGGGAGCAACGTTTATATGAGGCTCCAGGACTTCTAATTTCTGCAGTTCTGTAACAGCGTGCTGGTGGCACACTAGTACAGATCACTAGCAAATCCACTATCAACTGCAATACAGTAGTGTTGCATCATATGTTAGGAGTGATCAGACCCCCTAGGGTTCAAGTACCCTAAGGGTGTGTAAAAATAGAGTAAAAAAATAAAGTTTAAAAATAAATAAAATGTTAGGCATTCGATGGACAGGTGTCATGATTATCATTGTCATTATCTTTATATAAGCTCTGGTCCTATTGGCAGTGTCATTTTATTTTTTTTATTTATTTTTTTTACTTTCTTACTACAGACATGCGTCTTACTATACAGTATGTGTCCTTTATGGTAACCAATGAAGATTTATTACAATACTTCCATACTGGTGCATGTGCAACACCCTCGCCAATGCAAGGCGGAGGAGTGGTTGCGAATACGTCCCACCATGTAGCTTGCAGCCTGTGTAGGGTCTAGTCAGCCCCACAGCATGTCACTACATCACACTACATAGTCCTTATAGGACACAGGGGGACATTGCAGTGGTAGATCCTGCCTGGTAAGGCAGGAGTTAAGTGTTTTGTGTGATGTAAGATGTGTCATCCAATCACATGTGTTACACACTGTTTCTGTAAGCTGAGATGTAATTGGAGGAGCAGCCACCACCTGACCAGGGGAATAACAAAACCCCTGGCCAGAAAATTCTAGAAGTGAGTTCTCTCAGAAGAGAGTAGAGAGCAGTCAGACCCAGGAGTCTGCAGAAGCAGACTGGAGTTACTCCAGTGCAGACTCTGTACAGCTAGCATACCAGACCAGAGCAGGAAGAGTCTAGCCCCTGCCTGAAGAGTGGAACTAATAGCTAGTTTAGTGAGGAAAGGGGTATCATCCTACCTTCAAGGGTGATACCTGAAGCAACCCAGAACAAGCTGAAGCATCCTTTTAGGACACAGCTACCTCCCAGCCTGCCCTCTGCATCCAGGCTGGCGCTCTACATCCTGTGGCTCCCTCCAACTACATCTCAGCACTCCACTACACTGTTAAAGGCACGTTGCTGCGGTTCCTGTCGGTTCCAATAAAGAACTGTAAGTTGTTTTTGTTCAACCTCTGCCTCCGTCTGGTCCCTGCTACTACGGCTGTCACCATCACAGGCACCCTGTCCACCACACAGAGACTCATCCTCTAGACACCAAAGGGTTGCCCCAGGGAGATCCGCTATAGCAGCCTCTCCCTCATCATTTCTTGCCTACACCACCCTGCTGGAGACCTGCCAGGCTGTAGGACAGCCCTCCGGTTCCCCCATACCAAGCACCGTGACACTAGCGTGTCTAGGCCGCAACCGCCAGCCACTCAGGTACTGCGGGCCCCGGCTGACTCCAGGCCCCGAGAAGGGGCTAGGCCCCGGTGGGGGATGTTGCACATGTGGTTACAAATAGATAGAATACGATTTCATTCTAATATAGAAGAGTGAGCGCGCGGCTTCTTTTTTATTATCCGACATTAGTTTTTCTGCCTCCCATGAGGTCCATAATTTAGGTCCCACAGGCTTTTACACTCCCTCCACTTTCCCCTCCCTCTGCTTGCTGTAATCTCAGACAAAGGGTGGGGGAAGTGGTCCGGCACAGTGTAACAGCTCATGAAGCTACAGCACAGAGGTGCTTTGGTAACACCACCCAGAGCCCTCCAGTCTCATTAACATAATATTAAAGTTGATATTAGAAGGGGCGGAGGCCATGGATAACAGATATAAGAAGATACCACAGTCCTGGTGCCTGGATCTATGAGTAATGTCCCTGGTTTATCAGGATGGATTGTGATGGGAGATTTCCTAAGTGTTTACTGCTGTTCCCCAGTGAGTGGGTCGTCTCACCAGTCGGAGATCGGGTCATGTCTCTGTGACCTCGGCTCGTCTGGGCGATTACGTGAATACAAAGACACATTGGAGAACTCAGTGATCTTGGCATCGACCCAAGGAACAGATGGTGGGTGACAACTACTAATGGCGGCCGCTATGGCGAATACAGGTGGTACAGCGCAGCCTGATCCGCAAATAACTAGACACTGCATCGCTACATCTATAGTGTCAGTATTAACCGTCACTTCTGGCATTCTGTTCCATAGAGGTCAGTATAGCACAATGTTATTGTTATTATTAGATTTTTTTTAAATTTTATATTTTTTTTAATTTATTTTTCCTTCTATCATCCATTATCGCAGGACACAGTTTTAAACAGTTAAAAAAATAAAAAATTAAAAAAAAATTCATCAGAAACCTGTAGTTCACTGCACAGACGCCTACAGAGCCCCATTGCCTTTGCTTTCCATTGGTTTAATTTCACGGCTTGCAACATAAAAGGTTTTCGAGAGAGAGGGGGAAAAAAAATCAAGAAATTTAAAAAAAAAAAAAAAAAAAAAGAAAAAAAACCCACATCGGGCTTTTAGAACGCACTTGACTTCCATTTCACGCGAACGTTGTGTTTATGTAAATACGGAGGGAATGTACAAGCGTGGCCTCGCGCTAATCCCAGGGGCTGACGGATAAATTATGCATTTTAGCCAAAGAAAAAAAAATACAAAACTAAAAAACAGCTAATCTCTTATATTTTCTTAAAGGAAATATATATCATTTAGAAAATAATGGAAAGACTCTGAGGCGGAGTAGAATAAGTGGACGGCGGAGTCTTTAGAAAGTAGAAATAATGGGGAAAAGAAGAATATTCTCTGATCTCTTCACTGCTCAGCAGCGCCGTACATTATATAGTGGCTGTGCCTGGTACTGCAGCTCAGTCCCATTCACTTGAATGGCACCGACATGTGACGTCGCAGGCCACGGAGGCAGAAGGGGCAGACCCTTGTACACTGTGTTGGAATCCAATCAGTCTTATTTTGATGGAAAATAATGTTAAAATACATGTTTCAAAATGAACGTAAGGGGGTGGGGTCTATTAAAAAGAAGGGCTCTAATATTCCTTAACCCTTAGGGCAGATTTAATTACCCGGTCATGTCGGGATCCAGCGGCGCGTTCTGTGTGGAGGATTCGGGTCTTCCGGCGACTCACTAAGGCAGTTCCCCCTACGTCCACCAGATGCTGCGCTGAATGCACTGAAGTTCACCAAGACAGGCCGGGTGCAGTTAAGCGCGTGTCAAGCGACACTTTTTTTTTTTAAACCCGGCACCTATGCGACACAATCAGATAGCGTGCGCCAAAATCCTGGGGCAATTCAGGGAAAATCGTCGCAAATCGGAAATATTCGTGTAACCCGTCGGAAAAATTTAAATTCGGGCCTTTAGTAAATGACCCCCTTAATGTTGAAGTGTTTCACCTTCGGAAAATTAATGGCGCACACGCGGCAGGAGGCTTCACCCCATGTCAAATGTTATAGGAACGTCTAAATGAAACTAGAAAATTTTAAAAAAGTAAAAACTAAATTCATCTCCTAATCTCTACAATAAGAACTGAGAAATTTTGAAAAGACGGTCGCCTTCCGTTTTTTCAGGAAGTTGCAGCCTCCTGATAGATCCGATGTTTTTGGGGCGGAGCTTACCTCATACACCGGGGCACTTAACACCAGCATATGGTAAATCTGCCCCAATGTCTCCAGCACCCACGGCTTGTGACAAGTGGGTAGATATTTTTGGAATACGTCCCAGATAACGGTCCAGGCTGGAAACATGTATATTCCAAAAACTTTAAAGGTTAAAATTTTTGGTACATTTTTTTTTTTTTTTTTACAATTTTACACCTACACAGGTATTATAAAGGGGGGAGGGGATTGCACCCCCTGGACATGAGAAACGACAAGTTCAAAAATTTTGTTTCCAAAAAACAGCCAAGTTTTTTCGTCCTCTTTTTCCTGTTAAAACAATAAGCGGAGACGTCTTAATGGCGCGTGACAATGTAAAAGGCTCCTTCGGTAGAATTTTATGTTCTCTCCTTGTATCCCAGCAACTACTCCTCGCCGCCCGCATCCTCCCCCACACGGTATTAACTATTTGATTGTGAGGAGAGGACGGCTAATATGCATGAAGTGCACTGACATTTCTAATTGTATGCTGACATTCAGCCGCCCCGATCCGTCCCATAAGCTTTCATTTACAGCCCAGTAGTGATGCCATTAACCGTACCGAAGGCGCGGAATCCCTGCCATTCGCACAATGTACATACTGTACATAATGCAGTAGATTAATAACCCTAATCCACAAAAAGGAAGCAAAAAAAAAAAAGCAATTAAAGTGGCGAAGCGGCGCTGATTAAGTGCATCTCGCCGATCCATTCACGACTCTCTCCGGGGGCATCACAGATCATATTTAAGGCATCGAATGGTCCGAAGTCCATTATAGAACCATTGAATGGACTCGTCCCGAGACTGTTAAGCAGACGCAGACCTATTATTAGAGACTGTTACAGTCCGGGGGGGGGGGGGGGGGGGAGGAGGGGCAGGGAATCGGGTAATGGAATCAGTAGCTCCGGCACATGTGGACACCATTGATTATAGTCATCGGAATCCTTTGTCTCACTAAAGAAATTTCATGGAGCTACATTTATAGCTACAGAATGGAAACCAAGGTATGAAGAGTTTAAAGGGACCTTACACCACTTCCAGTCCTTTGGCGCCTTTAGGTGGCGCTCTACCGATTCCGATGAAGACTTTTTCCTCTACCCCCATTACTTGCAGAGTAATCAATGCCGTAAGTTTCAGCACTCAATATGCTAATTGATTAGGTGGTCCAGACTCTTAGGTGACTCCACCCAAGATCACCCAACGGATGCCTAATTAGCATATCCGGTGGCGAAACTAATAGACTCATCACTGGAGGTTAGAGGGATGGATCGGAATCAGTAGAGGGTGTGAAGACTTGGATTTAGTGTAGGTGGAGAAAGGTTCCCTTTAGATGGTCAATTCAGAACATGAGTAATGTTACGTTGTTACGAGGTGAAGTTTCCTACTAAATTCGATTACACCCCCCTCTGTCAGACCACTGACACTCCTATCCTGTGCATCTTGGATAACAGTTAAAGGAAGATGAATTACTGGGAATCACAACTTCTTGGGACAGAGAAGCATTTTTTAAACTTTCAGAAACTTAAAGGGATTGGTCACTCTTTTACATAAGTTGCCCATGTGCCTTTTCTGCTGTAATAATAATCCCTGAATGTTCATCAAGTGGTTCAGCATTTCCGCTACTTACTTTAGTGCAAACTCTCTGTAGATCTTTATTTTTACATGCCTGAGCTCTGATGAATAGGAGGAGCTGCAGCAGTTCAGTGATGACTCATCCTGCTCCCTCCCCTTTCCCCTTTCCATGTGTCAGTGAGGACGGACTGTGAGAAGGAAAAGACACAGTGGGTGGACTGAGGGAATCAGAAACATTGGGGCTCATTTACTTACCCGGTCCATTCGCGATCCAGCGGTGCGTTGTCCGACGTTGATTTGGAGCTTGCCGGGATTCACTAAGGTTGTGCGCCCGATGTCCACCAGGTGTCGCTGCTTCGCCGAGGTCCGCCGGAGTTCACCATCCTGTTCCTGGTGCATGTAAGTGCGTGTCAAGCGACACATTTTGTTTTTAAATACCGCGGTTTTTCCGAATCTGTTGGGTTTTCCGATGGCCACGGACCCCGATTTCTGTTGTATGAAACCCAGCGCCGTTGTGACACAATTTGATCGCGTGCGCCAAAAACCTGGGGCGAAATGGCGCAAACTGGTAATTTTCGGGAAACCCGACGAAAATGAGCGATTCGGGCCCTTAGTAAATGAGCCCCAATAAGTTGTGTATCTGTGCAGAGGGGAGCATGGTGAGAACGGGGAAAGACATGGCCTCCTTCCTTTTAAAATCAACTTTTAAAATTATCCTTATCTGCCAGAAGGATGCATGGGGGTGTTAGAAGAGCCCCTCTGTTCTGTAACTTCACAGACTATTACACTGTGAGAGATTGCAGCAAGCAGAGGGGGGAGGAAAGCGCTGGGGTAGGAGGGGAGACTTTGTCGCAACTGCACAGAGGGGCTCTGGTAACACCCCCAAAGCCCTGCTGGCTTATTAGCATACTTTTAAGTTTCAGAAGGAAGGAGGAAGTAGATTCCCACAGTCCCGGTGCCTGGATCCATGAGTAATGTCCCTGGTTTATCAGGATGGATTTTGGTGGTAGATTTGTCTCGTAAATGTATCCATCTGATGACACATCTTTACTACTTAGAAGCAGCACTTAACCAATAGATTGAAGAATTACCTATAGTATAAAAAGTCCGGGCACTTGGATCCCCATTGATCATAAAGTGATTGCACTTCCTGTAATCCTATAAATAAGGCGCCACCTACTGGAATGTTACTGCTATTACACCTCGGTACTTTTTTTTGTACTTGCTGATTGTTTTCCATTCCAGACTTCTCCTCCGTGGCATCGACTTCTTACAAAGTCCCATTAACCAGGAAATAACTGCTTAACGGCTCGTACATCAAACGCTTTATTTTAACCATTTTCCTGCATCACCGATATCAGCGCTTCTATAATTCCCTGCATCGACTTTCACGCAGCGCAAATGAGGGTTGTAATTAGCAAGTAAATGCCTTCTATAGACGACGGGGGCCGGGGTGTTTCCTCTCGGCATTTAAGAGACAATAATGCCTTAAAAAAAAATTTGTAAGATTTTCGGCTTCTGCTCGGAATCAATGCCGGTTCATAGAACCTTCCGCTTTCTGCGCAGATTGATACATTTTATGTACTTTTTGTTTATTCTCTATTTTTGCATTACATCAATAATTTTTTTATTTTTTTTTTATTACGCCTCGGGTGTAAACGGGCAAAAAATGAAATAAATAAAAACGCCTATCAGACGCTAATGCGTTGACGGCTGTGTTATTACCAGGCCCTAATGATATCCGATGTGCAGAAGAATACATAGGTGTCACGCAGAGAGAGCAATGATCTGATTCTCGTTGTGACTGCGGGCAGAGAATATCTCATCAAAGCCAGAAAATTTCACCAGACTATTCCCAAATTTAAAAAAAAACCCTAAAGGAAAAATGGCTTCTACGCTTCAGAGGGTTTAAAGGGTCGCGCTAACTTTTTATTTTCGGAAATAGGAAAATAAAGGAGCTTCTAAAAAAAAAAAAAAAAAAAAACGGGTACGGAGCACCCGTTACCGGATGAAATTTTTTCTTTTTTTTTTTTAAAATCTCTTTATTCATTTTTTTTCTTTAACACAATCACATATATGTTGCAAATTCAATCACATATCATAATTATTTTTTTGGTATTTTTTTTTTATTTTGTTCAACTTTTAAATTTTTTTATTTTTTATTTTGTGCAACTAATTTTTTTATTTTTTTTTATTTTGTTCAACTTTTACATTTTTTTTTAAAATTTTGTTCAACTTTCAAAAATTATTTTTTTTTCTTTTACTCTTCCATGGAGCCCCCCCCCCCCTCTAGTTGTTCGCCCCATGGGAAATGTTTATTACCTGCTATGATTACCAACCCGTTTGATGGGCGTCGGATCTTCCGCTCTCATTTCTATGTAAAAATAGTTTTTTCTTTAGGTCATGTGCGATTGAGTTGGATTGTAATCAACCTTCACTTTGCGCAGAGTGAAACCTATTCAGTCTAATGTCAGGCAGAATTAGTTTTTTTTTTTTTTTTTTTCCCAGGCAGATGTAGAATGAACAAGCGAAGCCGCGACGACTCTCTGGAGATTTTGAACAGACAAATATCGGGAGGGCGGCGATTAATTGGGATTTCTCTTATCTACTTGAGCATGGAGCTTTAGTGGAGGCTAAACAAAAAATCATTTGGCTTTCTCTCAATCTCACATTAGATGCACTGGTGCAATGAACCCGCACATCAAGAGACTTTTTTTTTTTTGTTCTCTCTCGAAACTTTCAATTGTGGGATAAAAAAAAAAAACAAAAAAAAAACGGAATTGTAGGACGCAGGCGACTGCACATATTTAAAGGTAAATGTCACTGGAAAGCTTGGAGAATCCAAGTGATGAATGACAAAGAGGAAATGCTAAACATATGGAGCAGTGATGGGGGACGGTTTGGAATACGAATTATGGATTGGGTTAATGGCAGAAAATTGGATTCTTTTGGAATGTTTTTGTATATTTTTCTGATTTGCTTTAGGCGTTACCCATAGTTGGTCCTCACATGTGGCCCATGACTTCCTCTCCAGGCTTTTCACCCTTCTGCAGCTCCCTCTTCCTGCTGCAGCTCCCTCTCCCTACTGCAGCTTTCTCCTCTTGCTGCAGCTTTCTCCTCTTGCTGCAGCTTTCTCCTCTTGCTGCGGCTCCCTCTTCCTGCTGCGGCTCCCTCTTCCTGCTGCGGCTCCCTCTTCCTGCTGCGGCTCCCTCTTCCTGCTGCGGCTCCCTCTTCTTGCTGGAGCTCCCTCTTCCTGCTGCGGCTCCCTCTTCCTGCTGCGGATCCCTCTTCCTGCTGCGGATCCCTCTTCCTGCTGCGGATCCCTCTTCCTGCTGTAGATCCCTCTTCCTGCTGCAACTTTCTCTTCTTGCTGGAGCTCCCTCTTCCTGCTGCGGCTCCCTCTTCCTGCTGCGGCTCCCTCTTCCTGCTGCGGCTCCCTCTTCCTGCTGGGGCTCCCTCTTCCTGCTGCGGCTCCCTCTTCCTGCTGCGGCTCCCTCTTCCTGCTGCGGCTCCCTCTTCTTGCTGGGGCTCCCTCTTCCTGCTGCGGCTCCCTCTTCCTGCTGCGGCTCCCTCTTCCTGCTGCGGATCCCTCTTCCTGCTGCGGATCCCTCTTCCTGCTGCGGATCCCTCTTCCTGCTGCGGCTCCCTCTTCCTGCTGTGGCTCCCTCTTCCTGCTGCGGCTCCCTCTTCCTGCTGCGGCTCCCTCTTCCTGCTGCGGCTCCCTCTTCCTGCTGCGGCTCCCTCTTCCTGCTGCAGCTCCCTCTTCCTGCTGTAGATCCCTCTTCCTGCTGCAGCTTTCTCTTCTTGCTGGAGCTCCCTCTTCCTGCCGCGGCTCCCTCTTCCTGCTGCGGCTCCCTCTTCCTGCTGTGGCTCCCTCTTCCTGCTGCGGCTCCCTCTTCCTGCTGCGGCTCCCTCTTCCTGCTGTAGATCCCTCTTCCTGCTGCAGCTTTCTCTTCTTGCTGGAGCTCCCCCTTCCTGCTGCGGCTCCCTCTTCCTGCTGCGGCTCCCTCTTCCTGCTGCGGCTCCCTCTTCCTGCTGCGGCTCCCTCTTCCTGCTGCAGCTTTCTCTTCTTGCTGGAGCTCCCTCTTCCTGCTGCGGCTCCCTTTTCCTGCTGCGGCTCCCTCTTCCTGCTGTGGCTCCATCTTCCTGCTGTGAAGTCTCTGGATGTTCTCGACTGGGTCGGAAATGCCAGGAGTGAGAATGGAGATTATACTGGGATTAGTATTGATGACCTATCCTCAACAGTGTTGGACTGGCCCACCAGAGTACTAGAGGATCCTCTGGTGGGTCCAGGCTCTAACCATATGATATATTCCATAGATACAGCAGATGACAACCTAATTGGGAGGCTAGTAGGGTCTGTTTACTACAGGGACTCAAAGTCAACTAGCTCTAGGTCCTTGGGTAGCAAATAACTAATTGTACGGGGGTCCACTGGTCAGGCCATCTATGCTACGTTCTAGCCAACCCCTATAAAAGCCCCACACCTTTCCTGCTACACACAAGGTTGATAATATTATTTAGCCATGTTCTCTTGCTTACATGGGATTGGTCCAGATTTGAAGCCAAAATTGAATGCAAATATAATGTCCAAAAATACTTAAAGGAAATCTAGCACCAGGATGAAGGATTATAAACTAAGCACACTGACATACTGGGGTGTGCCCCCTCTGCTGGGATTTGCTCTTCTTTAAGCTTTTTATGCCCTTGTTTTTAAGAATGATAGGATTTAAACATTATGCAAATGAGCCTAAGGGGCACCAGGTTCCACTAAAAACTAGGAAACCTGGAGCTCATTTGCAAAATTTTAAAATCCAGTATCCAGAGGGAGCACACACCAGTATGTCAGCGTGCTTGGTTTACAATCCTTCATCCTGGTGGCAGATGTCCTTTAAGAGTAAATTGCCATGGATAATTTGTAACGGAAACTTTGGACCTCCAAATATTTTCATAATGAAGCCCTTTACTACAGGCCCCATTATAGTAATTTTAGCAACAATTCGCCAAACTTCGAAAAACTCACTGGGCACGCTCAGTACAGACTCCCTTGTCCCATAGTTAGTATTGACCATTCATCAAGCATTAATGTTTAGAACCTAGTAGGGCTCAAGGATACACATCCTAAAAGTAGTACAGATCCTGGTAAGTAGTAATTTTTTTTAGTAATATTTTTTTTAAAAATCACATGGCTCTGTGTGAACTTGGTCTATGTAATATCTCTTGGTCCATGCAGTTTTCTAAGCGGTGGGTCGGGAGAGTGTGCACCATTCAGTATCAGATACTCATTGGGATTGTCAGTAGTCAGACATATCCATACATTTTATCAGAAAACCCTTTTACCCCTGAAAACGTCCAATAGAATTCAATAGGGAATTCAATAGGGTGCATGGTGTTAGGTGGCGAGAAACTCAATGAGCCATCAGACTACAAAGTCTATGGAGAGGGGAGGAGGATAAGTAGTCTATAAAGAGGGGAGGAGGATAAGGAGTCTATGGAGAGGGGAGGAGGATAAGGAGTCTATGGAGAGGGGAGGAGGATAAGCAGTCTATGGAGAGGGGAGGAGGATAAGTAGTCTATGAAGACAGGAGGAGGATAAGGAGTCTATGGAGAGGGGAGGAGGATAAGGAGTCTATGGAGAGGGAAGGAGGATAAGGAGTCTATGAAGACGGGAGGAGGATAAGCAGTCTATGGAGAGGGGAGGAGGATAAGGAGTCTATGGAGAGGGGAGGAGGATAAGGCTCTACCCACCAAATGTTAGAGAAAACTAAAGATAAAGATTCAGACATAAACACTGCTAGAAAATACAAAATATCCTCACCAGAACAGCCATTCCTCATGTACACTGGACTGCTGATTTATTCAAAGCTGTTGGAAGGTGGAGAAGGCATTATAGGGATTCTCCAGGCTCAGACTATAAACCCCTGTGAGGGTTGGGACAGGGGTGATAGAAGAATATAGAAAAAAAGCAATATGTTCACATAAGATCTTATTAGGCCAATAGCAGGTCACGTTTGATGAAAACCACCGCCCTGTGGAATCCGGTAGGCTACATTCACACGAACACTTCTATGGCCTGTGCACGGTTGAGCACACGTATGGCACAGTACCGCTACGTACACAGTAGAAAGATAGGACATGTCCTATCTTTCAACGTAGTACGGCGTTGTGCACCATATATTCCTATGGAAAGGGGCGGGGGTGAGCGGCGCTCTCCTCCTCTCCCCGGCACTGCCGTGTGCCCGCCATGCTGCAGTACGGCGGGCAACGGCAGTGTGAATGTAGCCTAAGGGTCAACAGCCATTCTGCTTTTCTTTCTGATGGCTGTGGAAACGAGATTTCTGTCGGTCTCTCTGCTCTTTAGCTCCTCCCGCTGCATACCAGGACGGAGCTCACACTGATACACGAACACTAGTGATGGGAATTCAGGCTCTTCTTAGTGATATTGCTCATTAGGCTCCATTCACTAAGAAGAGCCGGCTCTTCTGGCTTTTGAATGGCTCCCTATTAAATATATAATATGGAGCCGCAGGCCAGTCAATCATCCCACACCACTCCACTTCTAACCTGATTTTAGCAGGTTAAAGGGAGTGTGGTGAGACGTTAGGGGCGGGGTTAAATGAGCCTTCGGCTAACTGAGGGGAGCCGGCTTGTTCACGAATGACACAACACTAACAGACACTGACATCCTGCCATCAGCAGCATGAGGAGAACTACTAGCTACAGGCAAATAAGTTCTTTATCTGGCGGAGGGGGAAGGAGTCACATCAGATCTGATAGTGTGTGTTAGTGTAGCAGAGCTGGAGAGTGTCATTGTGTGTAATAGGCATTTCATGGATCTCATCATCTCTAATCTGTCTCCTCTCTCTTTCTATGTGTCAGATACTAGTATAATGTTTAGAAGCTAAATAATAATAAAAAAGTGTAGATAAACCCTGTACCCTGATAATCTAAGCACATTTTCATCACACAGCATCTCATAGCACAGAGGAATCATGTGTCTGCTCAGAGACTCCCCACTACACTCTGGAATCTTACATCGACCATCACCGAGTGATAGGAGCTTAAACAGCAATAAAACTGAGTAAAATTGTAAAGTAAAGGGTTCAAATGACATTTATTGTGTTAACATCATTAAGGGATTGAAATTTGAGAATTTTCATGGGGAAACCCCTTTAAGGGCCATCAATATATTATTAGTGCAGCAGGGAATTTTTAAAATTATTTTATTGGGAAAAACGTAGTTTACTTTATATTTTGTGTGTGTTTTACTGTATATGTCACCAGTGAGTTCACACAAGACCCCAGACGAGGTGGGGAGATAGGAGGTGGGGAGCAGCGTGGGTCAGGGGGAGAGAGGAGGCGGGAGCAGCCCGGGTCAGGGGGAGAGAGGAGGCGGGAGCAGCCCGGGTCAGGGGGAGAGAGGAGGCAGGGAGCAGCCCGGGTCAGGGGGAGAGAGGAGGCAGGGAGCAGCCCGGGTCAGGGGGGGAGAGGAGGCAGGAAGCAGCATGGGTCTGGGGGAGAGAGGAGGCGTGGAGCAGCATAGGTCCGGGGGAGAGAGGAGGCGGGGAGCAGCACGGGTCAGGGGGAGAGAGGAGGCGTGGAGCAGCACGGGTCAGGGGGAGAGAGGAGGCGTGGAGCAGCACGGGTCAGGGGGAGAGAGGAGGCGTGGAGCAGCACGGGTCAGGGGTAGAGAGGAGGCGTGGAGCAGCACGGGTCAGGGGTAGAGAGGAGGCGTGGAGCAGCACGGGTCAGGGGGAGAGAGGAGGCGTGGAGCAGCATAGGTCCAGGGGAGAGAGGAGGCTGGGAGCAGCACTGGTCAGGGGGAGAGAGGAGGCGGGGAGCAGCACTGGTCAGGGGGAGAGAGTAGGCTGGGAGCAGCACGGGTCCGGGGGAGAGAGTAGGCTGGGAGCAGCACGGGTCAGGAGGAGAGAGTAGGCTGGGAGCAGCACGGGTCAGGAGGAGAGAGGAGGCGGGGAGCAGCACGGATCCTGGGGAGAGAGGAGGCGGGAGCAGCGCGGGTCCGGGGGAGAGAGGAGGCGGGAGCAGCACGGGTCAGGGGAAGAGGAAGTGGGGAGCAGCATGGGTCAGAGGGAGAGAGGAGACAGGGAGCAGCATGAATCAGGTGGAGAAAGGAGACAGGGAGCAGCCTGGGACAGGGGGAGAGAGGAGACGGGGAGAAGCCCGGGCTGGTGGGGAGAAAGTAGTACGGGGAGCAGCATGGCAATAATCTACCTGACCAATCCCGCTTGTTTGCTGCTGCCCAGGTTGCATTGCAGATGAAAAACCATGCCCAAAGTCAGTAAGACTTATCCGTCAGCTGATTCTGGTCTTCACAAACATGGTGCCTACTTCCCCCCTAGTAACAAGCATCTGTATAATCTGGCTATGAACTGCGTATGACATAGAGCATCTGCAGCCACAGTGATAGTCTATAGGGTCGGGACCTGGATGATTTTGTACATGGCCGTCTCCATGAACATGTATTGTATGTGATTATTCTGAGCTCTCTATAGTACCTAATTTTTACAAACAGTTTACTTCATAAAATAGCAAAACACCCGCACCGGCTCACGTCTGAAGTCAGTGGGTGGTCCCAGAGGCATTAAACAGTGTCAACACCGATTACGGGTCTTACCGGCGGGGTGGTTGAGCATAACTCGAACACGCAATATTCAGCACGGACCAGAACATTGCGGGTTTTGATCCGCTCATACCCAAGCATAAACCCAACATGGAGGAAAGACGAGCAGAATTGTTAACTAAAAAATGTTGTGTGAGCGCCAATACATAAGGAAACCACCAAGATGAAAAGATTTCTAATCCATAAACTTATATTTTCTATCAAATACAGCCAGTCCCCTACTTAAGGACACCCGACTTACAGACGACCCATAGTTAAAGACGGACCCCTCTGCCCACTGTGACCTCTGGTGAAGTCTCTGGATGTTACTATAGTCCCAGGCTGCAATACAGGCAGTCCCCTACTTAAGGACACCCGACTTACAGACGACCCCTAGTTACCGACAGACCTCTCTTTTCTCTGTGACCTCTCCGGATGTTACTATAGTCCCAGGCTGCAATGACCAGCTGTAAGGTGTCTGTAATGAAGCTTTATGGATAATCCTTGGTCCCAATTCAGCAAAAAAATGTTAAATTCTAATTGTCACTGGGGCAAATTTTCTTTTTGTCTGGATCTACAATTATAAAATACACAGTTTCAACTTAAATACAAATTCAACTTAAGAACAAACCTACGGACCCTATCTTGTACGTAACCTGGGGACTGCCTGTATACCAATTGATGAAGGCAGTTATTAGATACAGTCACCGACTTAAGGACACCTGACTTACAGACGACCCCTAGTTACCGACAGACTTCTCTTTTCTCTGTGACCTCTGGATGTTACTATAGTCCCAGACTGCAATGATCAGCTGTAAGGTGTCTGTAATGAAGCTTTATTGATAATCCTTGGTCCCATTACAGCAAAAATTTTTGAAAAACAAAAAATTTCACTGAAAAATCTGGAAAATAAAACTTCTGATTTACATACAAATTCAACTTAAGAAAGAATATACAGAACCTATCTTGTACGTAGCCCCGGGACTTTCTGTAGTGAATTTATTTGCCTAGTTTTTTTTTTTTTAATTTCATAGCATTTTTTTAATTTAACAGAAATTTACATAATTTCTGTCCATTGCTTCGTTTTAATTTCTCCCCTGGAATTGCCCTCTACTTTCTGAGAATCCACCAGATCAATTCTCCTTTTATACCTTGTGTGTGTGACGTCACCAAATAAATAAATAAAAAAAAAAAATACCTGAAGAAAAATATTGTTTATTGTATTTTCCTGGTTTTTGGCATCGAATAGATGAAAATATACAGTAACAACAACCGTATTACAAAATTATAAACTAAAAAAAAAAAAAAAATTGGCCGTAAAAAAATAAGCAGCATGCAAACACCACAACTACACAACACAGTACAAAAAGGCTTCCCGAAAACACTGGAGCACAAACACAAAAATACCGGGACTTTTACAATATTCTACAACAAATAATAATCTCCCATTGGAATATTTCAATCCAATAAAGAAAAGGTTTACAATTTTTTATATCCAAAAAAAAAAAAAAAAAAAAAAACCACTATCACACTATAAAATTGTGGCAGAAAACTGGCCGCTCATCGCAACTGACTGGAGGGGGAAAAAAAAAAAAAAAGATGGAAGCTTAAAAATAATATAAATATACAGCAGATTGAATGAACACTGTCCGGTATTTTGGGGTTCAAACTGAAGGAAAACAGAAAAAAAATCAAAAATTTTTGCAGCTTTTTTCTTTTCCCCATTTAAGAAAAATTTAAACGTTTACTTATATTTGCCGGATGTTTATGTAGGTCAGCGAAAAAAAAAAAAGTGACAAAAGGTTCCACTTATGACCATGGACACAAAGCAATTGTAGTTAAAAAGTATTCAAAGTAAAAAAATAAAAATAAAATAAAATTTTTGCCAAACTGAGCCCTTGTCTTAAGGCCCCGTGGACATCAGCTGCTGGATACTGCGGGGCTGTTACTCTTTGTCGAGACACATGGAGCCTATACATTGAACAATATAAAGGAAATGTTCTCCTATAGTATCCTGGGGGAAAAAAATTGTGTTTTAAAAATTTACATTAAAAAAAAAAAAAAAAAACTTAGAAAACACCGCGCCTCAGTGAAAAAAGGGAATCACACGATGGAGCTGTAATACTGCCGTGTGTATACAACGTGTAGAGCTTTATACAGGATTTTTACCAATGACATTTTATACAATTGTTACAATTTTTTTTTCTTTTTTAATTGAAAAGCAAGAATTTTCCGCATTTGATTCTCACAACGTCTCCGTCGCTTGATGCTGGGATTCTGCTTCTACACTTTCATCTTCCTACAAAATAAATATAAAAAAAGAAAAATATAAGACTCAATTGATATTCACCAAATCGTAGACCAAGACATCATAACAAACACAAATTATATTCATTCACTACAAATGATTATAAAATATTATCTATTACCAACATGTGCAGCAACTAAGGAACCACAGCAATATAGTAGTTATATTCCTGTACATAGGGGGCAGTATTATAGTAGTTATATTCCTGTACATGGGGGGCAGTATTATAGTAGTTATATTCCTGTACATAGGGGGCAGTATTATAGTAGTTATATTCCTGTACATAGGGGGCAGTATTATAGTAGTTATATTCATGTACATAGGGGGCAGTATTATAGTAGTTATATTCTTGTACATAGGGGCAGTATTATAGTAGTTATATTCCTGTACATAGGGGGCAGTATTATAGTAGTTATATTCCTGTACATAGGGGCAGTATTATAGTAGTTATATTCCTGTACATAGGGGGCAGTATTATAGTAGTTATATTCTTGTACATAGGGGGCAGTATTATAGTAGTTATATTCTTGTACATAGGGGGCAGTATTATAGTAGTTATATTCCTGTACATAGGGGGCAGTATTATAGTAGTTATATTCCTGTACATAGGGGGCAGTATTATAGTAGTTATATTCTTGTACATAGGGGGCAGTATTATAGTAGTTATATTCTTGTACATAGGGGGCAGTATTATAGTAGTTATATTCCTGTACATAGGGGGCAGTATTATAGTAGTTATATTCCTGTACATAGGGGGCAGTATTATAGTAGTTATATTCCTGTACATAGGGGGCAGTATTATAGTAGTTATATTCCTGTACATAGGGGGCAGTATTATAGTAGTTATATTCTTGTACATAGGGGGCAGTATTATAGTAGTTATATTCTTGTACATAGGGGGCAGTATTATAGTAGTTATATTATTGTACATAGGAGGCAGTATTATAGTAGTTATATTCTTGTACATAGGGAGCAGTATTATAGTAGTTATATTCCTGTACATAGGGGGCAGTATTATAGTAGTTATATTCCTGTACATAGGGGGCAGTATTATAGTAGTTATATTCTTGTACATAGGGGGGGGCAGTATTATAGTAGTTATATTCTTGTACATAGGGGGCAGTATTATAGTAGTTATATTCTTGTACATAGGGGGCAGTATTATAGTAGTTATATTCTTGTACATAGGGGGGGCAGTATTATAGTAGTTATATTATTGTACATAGGAGGCAGTATTATAGTAGTTATATTCTTGTACATAGGGAGCAGTATTATAGTAGTTATATTCCTGTACATAGGGGGCAGTATTATAGTAGTTATATTCCTGTACATAGGGGGCAGTATTATAGTAGTTATATTCTTGTACATAGGGGGGGGCAGTATTATAGTAGTTATATTCTTGTACATAGGGGGCAGTATTATAGTAGTTATATTCTTGTACATAGGGGGCAGTATTATAGTAGTTATATTCTTGTACATAGGGGGGGCAGTATTATAGTAGTTATATTCCTGTACATAGGGGGCAGTATTATAGTAGTTATATACTTGTACATAGGGGGCAGTATTATAGTAGTTATAGTCTTGTACATAGGGGGCAGTATTATAGTAGTTATATTTTTGTACATAGGGGGCAGTATTATAGTAGTTATATTCTTGTAAACAGGGGGCAGTATTATAATAGTTATAGTCTTGTACATAGTGGGCAGTATTATAGTAGTTATATTCTTGTACATAGGGGGCAGTATAATAGTAGTTATATTCTTGTACATAGGGGGCAGTATTATAGTAGTTATATTCTTGTACATAGGGGGCAGTATTATAGTAGTTATATTCTTGTACATAGGGGGCAGTATTATAGTAGTTATATTCTTGTACATAGGGGGCAGTATTATAGTAGTTATATTCCTGTACATAGGGGGCAGTATTATAGTAGTTATATTCCTGTACATAGGAGGCAGTATTATAGTAGTTATATTCCTGTACATAGGGGGCAGTATTATAGTAGTTATATTCCTGTACATAGGGGGCAGTATTATAGTAGTTATATTCTTGTACATAGGGGCAGTATTATAGTAGTTATATTCTTGTACATAGGGGCAGTATTATAGTAGTTATATTCCTGTACATAGGAGGCAGTATTATAGTAGTTATATTCTTGTACATAGGGGCAGTATTATAGTAGTTATATTCTTGTACATAGGGGCAGTATTATAGTAGTTATATTCCTGTACATAGGGGGCAGTATTATAGTAGTTATATTCCTGTACATAGGAGGCAGTATTATAGTAGTTATATTCTTGTACATAGGGGCAGTATTATAGTAGTTATATTCTTGTACATAGGGGGCAGTATTATAGTAGTTGTATTCCTGTACATAGGGGGCAGTATTATAGTAGTTGTATTCCTGTACATAGGGGGCAGTATTATAGTAGTTATATTCCTGTACATAGGAGGCAGTATTATAGTAGTTATATTCTTGTACATAGGGGCAGTATTATAGTAGTTATATTCCTGTACATAGGGGGCAGTATTATAGTAGTTATATTCCTGTACATAGGAGGCAGTATTATAGTAGTTATATTCTTGTACATAGGAGGCAGTATTATAGTAGTTATATTCTTGTACATAGGGGCAGTATTATAGTAGTTATATTCCTGTACATAGGGGGCAGTATTATAGTAGTTATATTCTTGTACATAGGGAGCAGTATTATAGTAGTTATATTTATGTACATAGGGGGCAGTATTATAGTAGTTATATTCTTGTACATAGGGGGCAGTATTATAGTAGTTATATTCTTGTACATAGGGGGCAGTATTATAGTAGTTATATTCTTGTACATAGGGGGCAGTATTATAGTAGTTATATTCTTGGACGTAGGGGGCAGTATTATAGTAGTTATATTCTTGTACATAGGGGGCAGTATTATAGTAGTTATATTCTTGTACATAGGGGGCAGTATTATAGTAGTTATATTCTTGGACGTAGGGGGCAGTATTATAGTAGTTATATTCTTGGACGTAGGGGGCAGTATTATAGTAGTTATATTCTTGTACATAGGGGGCAGCATTATAGTAGTTATATTCTTGTACATAGGGGGCAGTATTATAGTAGTTATATTCCTGTACATAGGAGGCTGTATTATAGTAGTTATATTCCTGTACATAGGGGGCAGTATTATAGTAGTTATATTCTTGTACATAGGGGGCAGTATTATAGTAGTTATATTCTTGTACATAGGGGGCAGTATTATAGTAGTTATATTCTTGTACATAGGGGGCAGTATTATAGTAGTTATATTCTTGTACATAGGGGGCAGTATTATAGTAGTTATATTCTTGTACATAGGGGGCAGTATTATAGTAGTTATATTCTTGTACATAGGGAGCAGTATTATAGTAGTTATATTCTTGTACATAGGGAGCAGTATTATAGTAGTTATATTCTTGTACATAGGGGGCAGTAATATAGTAGTTATATTCTTGTACATAGGGAGCAGTATTATAGTAGTTATATTCTTGTACATAGGGGGCAGTATTATAGTAGTTATATTCCTGTACATATGGGGCAGTATTATAGTAGTTATATTCCTGTACATAGGGGGCGGTATTATAGTAGTTATATTCCTGTACATATGGGGCAGTATTATAGTAGTTATATTCCTGTACATAGGGGGCGGTATTATAGTAGTTATATTCTTGTACATAGGGGGCAGTATTATAGTAGTTATATTCTTGTACATAGGGGGCAGTATTATAGTAGTTATATTCTTGTACATAGGGGGCAGTATTACAGTAGTTATATTCTTGTACATAGAGGGCAGTAATATATTTGATCTGTGATTTATCTACACATCATAGGAGGAGATTGGCATTCTTAATGTGTGGATAAGATGAGACACCTAATATCATGGTACGCTGGTGTAAGTCTCCACACGGATGAGACATCTGCATGCTTCTGATTTGTGTGTTTGCATCTTGTCGTTCTATTTCCAGGAGCCTCTAAATCATGAGACAGAAGTGGAGCCGTCATTTTACTTCTGTAACGAGATCCTCCTTACTTTATCATTTGTTACGACAGTAAATTCCGTGGCGCAGACGCCTCACGTACGGTACAATCATATTTTTGTCCCACTGCAAATATTTTCTCGACACTGCTGTCAATTTTCCAATTACCGGTTAGGACATCCGTTATCTCAGGATCGGTGAAGGAAATAGACCCAACGACGACATCTTGGTTGGCCAGAGGATTTATAAAGGATAGTGCTGAATGACATCACCAAGTGACATCATACTGCATGAGGTTTGATTACAAGATAACATGTGTGAAGAACGTGAACGTGAACTAGAATTGACTTTTTAAAATCCCATTGTTTCAGGGGTCTCCATAGAGCGATGCTATTGCTACACTTTATATGATTTGATAAAAGACACTTGTCCATCAAGTTCAACCAAGGAAGGGAAGGGATTGGATGAGGAAGGGATTTAGGGGAAACAATTCTATATAACATAACCATCAATGTTATTTAGGTGTAAAAAGGCATCTAGACCCTTCTTGAAGCTCTCTGCTGTCCCTGCTGTGACCAGCGCCTGAGCTCGGCTATTCCACAGATTGACAGTTCTCATAGTAAAGACGCCTTGTGTCGCCTCTGGTGATTAAACCTTGTTTTCTCCAGGTGGAGACAGTGCCCCCTCGTCTTTTGATTTGATTTAATCTGGAACAACTTACCACCATATTTTTTGTATGGACCATTCATATATTTATGTAAATTAATCATGTCCCCTCGTAGTCGTCTCTTTTCCAGACTAAATACATCTTCTTGTTTTAATTTTTTCTCATAACTGAGACCCTCCATACCCCTTATTTTTGTGGCTCTATGTTGAACCCTCTTCAGAATCCTTTTTATGGACCGGTGCCCAGAACTGGACGGCATATTCCAGGTGAGGCCGAACCAATGGCTTGTACAGTGGTAATATTACATCCCTATCATGAGAGTCCAGACCTTTACTGATACACGACAAGATCCTACTGGCTTTAGAGGCAGCTGATTGACATTACATGCTGTTATTCAATTTATGATCTACTAGTAGCCCCAGGTCCTTCTCAACAAGTGACTCTTAATAATAAATATATTAAATAGTAGTGGACCAAGCACAGAACCCTGGGATACACCACTCATAACTGGTGACCATTCCGAGTAGGAATCATTGACCACAACTCTCTGGATAGGATCCTTCAGCCAGCTTTCAATCCAACTGCAAATGATTCCTGCCAAACCAATAGCCCTAATTTTACCCATCCGGGGTCTATGAGGGACATTGTCAAATGCCTTTGCAAAGTCCAAGAACACAATATCCACAGCTGCTCCTCCATCCAGGCATCTGCTCACCTCCTCATAGAAGCAGATCAGGTCAGGTTATTATACTATTTGATGTCACATACTCCAGTATATAGTCTTTTACTAACCCTTCCAATATTTTCCCCACAATGGAAGTTAGGCTTACAGGCCTGTAGTTGCCTGGCAAGGTTCTGGAGTCTGAAAGGGAAACCTTTAGGAGCCTTAAAGGGAAACCTTTGGTATCAATGGGGCCCCCACCAATCAGACAATTATAATAATTTGTAAAAGTTGTAACAATCTGAAGAGAAAAATAAAACCGAAATCATCTTTGCTCCTAGTAGAATTTTTGTGTGTACACAGATGCTGTGCAGATCTATGCATCTTAATCGGGCCCAGAGAATACAACCCTACCCTGTATCATCTACTTTCACTCCGTATAGTATATATAAGAGTAAAGGGATTGGAGAAAAAGATGAAAGCAGGATCAGACTACGCAGGAGATGTTTGTAGTCAGAAGTCTCATGGAGACCCATAGCTCTGCACAAGAGCTGAGTACAAAAAAATTTCGAAGAGGTTTCTAAATAAAATTAATCACTAAATGAGATCCATTAGTAAGATCAAAATTTGTGCCATTAAAAAATAAATAAATTAGATGTAATTTTTTAAATAAATGTATTTTTTTAATATGTAGAGGTAATCTGAACATTTGGCAGCTGGGAGGGTTAATCCTCACACCCTGCCGCTATTAATTCTTCGCAGGCTTCTCGGTGATCACTGAAGGAGGAAAAATGAACAAAAAACAAGAGCGGCAAAGACTTTATGTAAAACAAGGAACTTTGTTAATGTCAGTGGTCAACTCGCGGAGTGTTGCAGACGCTAATATCAGCCTGACTGATCGATAAATCACACTGCATACAAGGATGCGCCGCTGACACTTCCCTCTTTACTCGCCGCTAATTTAAGGAAGATTTATAGGAGCACTTCATAGACAATTAGAAGGAAAACTTTAATGAACGCCGAGTCTTAGAAGCTAAAAAATGGAGCTGCCAACTTCAGGTTTCCAAAGCTTTTTCTTTTTTATGAACACAAGAGGCCTCATGTACAGCACCGATCACCAAGGAGGAGGCCATGACACCCAGGGAACAACATGGGCACACTCCACTTGAAAACATCCTATAGCTTTTTTTCTTTATACTATAAAGTCTTAATTTTTAGTAAATTATCTTGACAAAAATATACCCTATATACTCGAGTATAAGCAGAGGGGCCCTAATTTTACCACCAAAACCTGGGAAAAAACTATTGATTTGAGTATAAGCCGAGGGTGGTAAATGCGTGGGTCACAGCCTCCCAGTAGTATAAAGCCAGCCAGCCCCCAGTAGTATATAGCCAAACAGCACCCTGTAGTATAGCCAGCACTCAGTATACAGCCAGCCAGCCCCTGTAATATATAGCCAGCCCCCTGTAGTATATATCCAGCCAGCCTCCTGTAGTATACAGCCAGCCGGCCCCCTGTAATATATAGCCAGCCCCCGGTAGTATATAGCCAGCCCCCTGTAGTATATAGCCAGCCAGCCCAGTGAAGTATAGCCGGCCCAGCGTAGTATACAGCCAGCCAGTCCCCTGTAGTATATAGCCAACCCCCTTTAGTATACGGCCTGCCAGCCCCCTTTAGTATATAGCCAGCCCCCTTTAGTATATAGCCAGCCCAGTGTAGTATATAGCCAGCCCAGTGTAGTATACAGCCAGCCAGCCCCCATTTTGCCTAGCACATAAAAAAATAAACGTAAATACTCACTCCCATCCCTAAACAGGGCTAAACCATGTTATAATACTCGCCTCTCAAAAGAGGGTGTGCCTGGTCTATCGGCCAAGGCTTCTGTAGCGACTGAGCCACTGGACACCCATCAGCGGCTGGATACCAATGGTTTCAAGGTTTCGTGGTTTCAAGGTAAACCACGCTGGGAGGTTTAGGGGGCCCAAACCTACTGTCAAATTCCCCTTAAACGTACAGTAGTAGAATTCTGGGGAAAAAAAAACCTTGGCTCCTATGATTCTCCTTAGACCAAAAGAGAGGAGAAAATAGGGGGCAAAAAGTGTAGAAGAAACTCGTATAGTACAAGAGTGACCCTCACTTTGTGTCTAAAAGGAGAAGACGTATTGAACTCACGACGAGCCCAAAAAACAATGACGAATCAGCTCGCCTGTAGACCACGTGGAACGATCACCAGTAGTACCATTATCAATTCTGTCAATTATTCCATTTCAGAGATATCCCCATTTTAATTTGTATGCTAATGAGACCGTTGCTGTACCCTGAGCATGTCTTCAGCACCCTGAGCATTACAATTCCTGCCAGGACCACTGCCCTCTACGTCAGATAAGTAGGAGATATGAGAAGCATGAGGTGACGCTGGGAGGAGAGGGAAGTAGTTAAAGGAAACTTACCATCTCGAATCTACCTACTAAAGTGGCAGGTGCAACTAATGAATGACATGGGAGCCCTTTTTTGGGGGTGAATCCTTGAGTGGCCAGTAGCTTTATAAATCTTTTATCACCTAAAATGCAAATATGTGAAAGAGGCTACTGGGGCGTGGAGTAGCCGGAGCTGAAGCTACACGGTGCGGCTACTCCACGCCCTAGTAGCCTCTATGGATCCTCCTATTACGAGATCTTCAGCGCAAGCTCCTGGTAGCTGCTCACACTTGTCCACGCTCTGTATAGACTATCTATGCAGAGCTGACGGCTGCCCGTACTTGGCTCCAACCCCGCCAGCTCAAGTGCAGATAAGTAGGAGGGGTGGAGTAGCTGCGCCATGTAGCTTCAGCTCCGGCTACTCCGCGCCCCTGTAGCCTCTTTCAGATATTTGCATATTAGGTGATAAAAAATTTATCAAGTTACAGGCCACTCAAGGATTAGCTCTAAGGGTGAAGACACACATGGCGTTTTTAGGCCGTTTTTGGGCCGTTTTTAGTTTTCAGATCGTTAAAAAAAAAACGGCCCAAAAACGGCCTAAAAACGCCATGTGTGTCTTCACCCTAAGAAGGGCTCCCATGTTATTCATAAGTTGCACCTGCCACCGGATCTAAGTTAATAGGCAGAATTGAGATGGTAGGTTTCCTGTAAGGCTGGAAACGCAGTGCTCCTTGTAATGAGGACTCACCCCGGGTACACCAACTGCCCCATTAGCATATGGATTTAAAAAAATCGCAATTTATCAGAAACAACATAATGCACAATTCTCCAAAAAATGTCCTTTCACATGGGCAGGAAAAACACCACACCTGACAGTAGAGCTACCGGGGCCCTCTCCAATCGGTCCCATTTTTTTTTTTGTGTACATCAACAATTCCAATGTAAATCCATATGGTGGATTTCCACATAGATCTACAATGAATGGGAGGCAGAGACAGTATCGAAGAGTAGAAAAAGAACGTGGCATGATTCTCTTTCCGAGAGTCACAGCTGAACCCATTTGGCCTCAACCTACCAAAATATTTGGACGAAGAATCCGACAGAAGGAACAAAGACCCTGCAGTTACCCATGGATTCATCACCATAAACAAGGACCGGGTGAAGCTCATTGAATAAAGGTCTTGGGAAATAAATCAGGTCTACTCAGACCCTACAGAAAATCCCGTAACGATAAGTAATCAGAATCACGTGAGGGTCCACAGCCGTCCGCAATGTTTAGGAGGTAGAATGGAGCCGTCTCTCCGGTGGAGGCTATTAATAGGCAGATATTCATTCCTCATGATAAATGGCAGATTCTGCCACTGGAGGAACACGGCAATAAGACAGCTGTTTGTTTCCCTAGGAAAATAGACCGAGCGACATGGATCATTTTCATAGCGGCAGCCTCGACAAGTTTGACATTTGCTTCGTGACGAATTCTGAAGCAGTCATCAAGAAAGTGTCCCCACTGGGACCACCCGCTACATGTCAGCCTAGATTTCTCTCCATTAATCCTCCCCAACGTACATGTAAAAAAAAAAAAATTAAAATTGCACTTAAAAACCAAAACTCCTACGATAAATTCAACATATTTATAAAATCTTTTGAGTTCCGAATATTTACTTGTTAAAGGAGAAAATTAAAATTTTAAGCGTTAGTCGGGAAGCTGCTGCAAGACGCGGTCTTGCCTGTAGGTGGCAGTAAAGGATCAGTTGAGTAATTTTTTTTATTTATTTTTTTTTATATATATTGCAATGCTTTAATAAGAAAGCAGTTAGTTACTCGGAGCAGTGCTGTGTGACACTCAGGATTTCTATTAAGTGTAATTTTTGTTATCAGCTGCATTCCATTTCCCAACACTGGGGCCCGACTGCTATAGGAAGAGAGAAAAAAAGGCCTTCAAAAAAATCATCACTCCCTTCCATGATAATACTTCTTAATGCATCGCCGGCAGCTTCACCTTCGCCATCGGCTGAGACGCATTTTTTATTTTGTAGGCAACTTTAAACAATGCGGCTTTTACTAGTTTAACCAATTAGATAAATTTATATATATGAAAAAATTTTAAAAAAAAATTATTATATTCAAAATTGCTAAATATGCAATAAATATCCAATAAATAATAATAATTAAAAAAGTAACAATTAAAATTTGCACTGTTTACAAGCACAAATAAATAAACATATTTTACAGAAAAAATATTTAAAAAAAAAAAAATAAATAAAATAAATAAATAAAAAATAAAAATCAGGAAATAGACTAAAATAATAATAAAAAAATAATAAGTATAAAAAAATGAAAGTAATAGACAAATAATTGTATCAACATAAAAAAAATAACTTGTAGACGTAGAGTAACTTGATGTTAATGTTTTGTTCATGCCTACAACTCAATACTCCCTCAATAGGACACTATTTTATAGATGCGTCACAGTTACTATGCCACTGGGAAAAAAACAAAATTAACACTAATAGGAATAATAAAGAATAACACAAACAACAATAACATAATATAAAAACATGAAGACAAGACCATGATAATTTATATAACAACAATAACATAATATAGATGTTACAAAACATGAATACAGACAATCCCCGATTTATACATGCAAGATAGGGTCAAATAGGTTTGTTCTTAAGTTGAATTTGTATGTAAGTCGAAACTGTATATTTTAACATTGTAGATCTATAAAAAAAATTTTTTTTGTCCCAGTGACAATTGGAGTTTCAAATTTTTTGCTGTAATGGGACCAAGGATTATTAATAAATCTTCATTACAGACACCTTACAGCTGATCATTGCAGCCTGGGACTATAGTAACATTCTGAGAGGTTATAGTGGGCAGAGGAGTCGGTCTTTAACTAGGGGTCGTCTGTAAGTCGGGTGTCCTTAAGTAGGGGACGGCCTGTACAAGACAATTATAATTTATGTAACAACAGTAATTAATCATTTATATACAATGGTAGCAAAAAAAAAAAGAAAAAAAAAAGATATGTGACCCCCTTACTAAAATATATCTAATTAAAAATTGTATAAAAAAAATTATTTAACTTGATTTTAATTAAAAAAAAAAAAATTCAAATTTTGATTTAACATTTTTTGCTTTTCCACAGATAAACTCGTCACTAGTTTATCGCTAATTTATTTATAGTTTGGATCACTTTAAGGTTCAAAAAACTAGTTTTTTCTGTATTTACAATTTGCAAAAATTAAATAATTGAAGAAATTAAATATATTGAAGACAATGGGCACCTCAGACTCAAAAATGGCGCCTCCAACGCTCGCGGAATTGTACATTTAGGACAATTTAAAGTAAGAGGTAAAATGGGCGAATTCATTGCTCCTGATCAAAATTAATTAAAATCTTAATGTTCTACGGTTTCGCCATAATTCTTTAAATGGAGCATTTACTTTATAGCTTTCAGCCTTCGGTTCATTAAATAAAGTTCAGAATGCGTGTTACGCGCTACATTAAGCCCCCGCGGCCCCGGCACTTCCTTGTTTCTTCTTGCACTTTTCCATTGCAGCGAGTAAAGCGATCGAGAAGAAGCAATTATCAGCCGTGGAGCCGAGGATTTGGGGATTCTAAGTTCTAATGCACAGGACAATTAATAGCCCCAACATCTCCCCCATCTAATCGCGTCCTGACATGTCTGACAGGAAACGGATAATTAAACTTACAGCAAGATACGAAGATGACAACTGGAGCCACGTCACTCATCATTACTCAATTAGTAATTCCCATAGTAACAGAGCAAGAAGAGTAACAACATAAGAAGAGACAAAAATGTGATAACAACACAAGTCACCCCAGCATAATCCGAAACACCTCCTGAGCATAGCTGTATTATAGCAGTTATATTCTTATACATAGGGGGCAGTATTATAGTAGTTATATTCCTGTACATAGGGGGCAGTATTATAGTAGTTATATTCCTGTACATAGGGGGCAGTATTATAGTAGTTATATTCTTGTACATAGGGGGCAGTATTATAGTAGTTATATTCTTGTACATAGGGGGCAGTATTATAGCAGTTATATTCTTATACATAGGGGGCAGTATTATAGTAGTTATATTCTTGTACATAGGGGGCAGTATTATAGTAGCTATATTCTTGTACATAGGGGGCAGTATTATAGTATTTATATTCTTGTACATAGGGGGCAGTATTATAGTAGTTATATTCCTGTACATAGGGGGCAGTATTATAGTAGTTATATTCTTGTACATAGGGGGCAGTATTATAGTAGTTATATTCTTGTACATAGGGAGCAGTATTATAGTAGCTATATTCTTGTACATAGGGGGCAGTATTATAGTAGATATATTCTTGTACATAGGGGGCAGTATTATAGTAGTTATATTCCTGTACATAGGGGGCAGTATTATAGCAGTTATATTCTTGTACATAGGGGGCAGTATTATAGTAGTTATATTCCTGTACATAGGGGGCAGTATTGTAGTATATTCTTGTACATAGGGGGCAGTATTATAGTAGTTATATTCTTGTACATAGGGGGGCAGTATTATAGTAGTTATATTCCTGTACATAGGGGGCAGTATTATAGTAGTTATATTCTTGTACATAGGGGGCAGTATTATAGTAGTATATTCTTGTAAATAGGGGGCAGTATTATAGTAGTTATATTCTTGTACATAGGGGGCAGTATTATAGTAGTTATATTCCTGTACATAGCGGGAAGTATTATAGTAGTTATATTCTTGTACATAGGGGGCAGTATTATAGTAGTTATATTCCTGTACATAGGGGGCAGTATTATAGTAGTTATATTCTTGTACATAGGGGGCAGTATTATAGTAGTATATTCTTGTAAATAGGGGGCAGTATTATAGTAGTTATATTCTTGTACATAGGGGGCAGTATTATAGTAGTTATATTCCTGTACATAGCGGGAAGTATTATAGTAGTTATATTCTTGTACATAGGGGGCAGTATTATAGTAGTTATATTCCTGTACATAGGGGGCAGTATTATAGTAGTTATATTCCTGTACATAGGGGGCAGTATTATAGTAGTTATATTCTTGTACATAGGGGGCAGTATTATAGTAGTTATATTACTGTATATAGGGGGCAGTATTATAGTAGTTATATTACTGTATATAGGGGGCAGTATTATAGTAGTTATATTCCTGTACATAGGGGGCAGTATTATAGTAGCTATATTCTTGTACTTAGGGGGCATTATTATAGTAGTTATATTCTTGTACATAGGGGGCAGTATTATAGTAGTTATATTCCTGTAAATAGGGGGCAGTATTATAGTAGTTATATTCTTGTACATAGGGGCAGTATTATAGTAGTTATATTCTTGTACATAGGGGCAGTATTATAGTAGTTATATTCTTGTACATAGGGGCAGTATTATAGTAGTTATATTCTTGTACATAGGGGGCAGTATTATAGTAGTTATATTCTTGTACATAGGGGGCAGTATTATAGTAGTTATATTCTTGTACATAGGGGGCAGTATTATAGTAGTTATATTCCTGTACATAGGGGGCAGTATTATAGTAGTTATATTCTTGTACATAGGGGGCAGTATTATAGTAGTTATATTACTGTATATAGGGGGCAGTATTATAGTAGTTATATTCCTGTACATAGGGGGCAGTATTATAGTAGTTATATTCCTGTACATATGGAGATTAAGAGAATTGTGTCTTTAAGTAATTGGTCACTTCTTGTGTACTTAAACCAGACCAATAAGCCAAAGAGCAGGGCAACTCTAGAACAAGCAGTGGCGGATCGGGGAATATTTCGCCCTTCTTTATAAAAAAAACTTTTCTAAGCTTGATTGTACTTTACCAAATCAGAATTAACCCCAGTCATAGGGGAGGAACTAGGTGAACGCACTCATTGTTATGCCCAGACGTTAGTTATATTCTGTACATGGATAACTCAATTTGGTTATTTTGGCGAAATCTTATGATAAAATAATAGCTCTGAGTGACCACCCGATTAACCCAACGGAGGCCACTTATGACATCCTGCTCACTGCAAGCACGTGGCATAATCCGTACACCGTTTCCGCCATTGCTTGTAATTAACTGCTGTATGCTTCTTCCTGCAAGAGTCCAAAATACTTTATGAAGCGATAAAGTGAACAACATGAGCAATGGCCTTGGGTATGGAGATAAAATCTGATTAGCACTGGCTGGAATACAGGCGGCTCTCCTGCCACCGAGGGACAGCAGCTCCTGTCAGATTACTGGCTGCTACGAGTCAGAAGGAATTAGTTTGACCTGCTGATCCAATGGCTAGTCATTAGTCAAAGTGCGTCTCTGGAGAAATAGATTCCCCTCTCCGCAAACACTGTAATTAACTGTGAGGTTTACACAGGTGATTATTATAGGAGGCTCGTCCCCGCCTGACAGCAAGAATTTCTATATCCGCAGGTGAAAATTAACTCTGTATTCTATGGATTGGAACAAGTATCGGTAGTACTGCCCGGGACCTTCACACAAGCTTCTTCAAAATAACAAATTTTGGTTTCCTACCCATCCGTGGTGCTTAGATAGGGCTTCGTATTTCATACCTCGCAACCGGACGGTCCTGGAATGTAAGGTCTGTCCTACCTTATCCCTACCTACCTTATACCCTGTCCAGAGCTCCAACTCTGTGTCATTAGTTGAGTATAATGGTGGAGCTGGGAGCACGAGTTTCCCCACTTCACCATGAGGTCTTCTTCGTGGTCAGCAGGCCGGTCTTACAGAAAAACTAGCAGGCTGTGGCAGGGGAATAGGAAAAGGGTGCAGTACACCATGTGGGAGCCATTAAGGGGCACAATAATCGGTGGTCAAAAGGGTGTGAAATAGGACTTGGGAGGTAAATATTGAGAACCTTCCTTCAAAGAGGTGGCTGGTTCCTCAGAGAGCGGTCAAATCTGAAAACCATATCACGTAAATGCTGGTGCTATGCCAAAAACCACCGAACATTCTTAACAAGTATCTTGGGTAGGGGCATTTATCAAGATACATTTCTCAAAAATGATGTATTTGTATCATTTCTATGGTATGGGAACCTGTAGGACACCGATTCCATAGTAATAGGTCAAATCTATCAAAGCTTGAGACACGTTGAAGGACATTTACCAGTGCATCATGCCGAGTATTTTGTTGGCTTTTGCACAATGTTGGTTTCGCTAATATGGGTTCTCCTTCCAGAGCAAAAAGTCTAACCAACAAAACCAAATAATGTTCCCAGGGGCCTCTTGCAAGTGCCCAACACCGCCTAAAAATCATGACTTGGTGTGGCAGGAGATTTACACAAATTATGGAGGTGTTCACACAATTTTTAAGGGTTTCCTATCACCATGTGTCCCTGAGTTATGATAGATTTCAGAAGTAGCTTCACTTGGCTTTGATAATTTGGTCTTAATGTGTTAGTTTTGACTCCTAGAAGAACCTCAGAATCAGCTAAACAAATTACTAATGATAAATCCCCCCTGGTGTGTACTTTCTATTACGCCGTGTGAATAGTTGCTGACAAGGACTGTGAAGTGCACTGTATATGTACACTGAAGAACCAGACAGACCATGAATGTTACATGATTTGCCTTTGTCACAGTCAATTAAGTGTGCACCTTCCTGGTCACCTGTCACTCAATGATCCATATTATAACCTCACCGCTCAACAAGGCATCAAGTGCTGGCGATAATTCCGGTATGTCATGTCCAATGCCAGCACGGAAATGACTTGGGAATCATCTTCCATATGGTTGGATAGGAAGACATCCGAGACTTTATCATCGGAGTACAAGGCCAATAGTACTCTTTTGGAATGGACACCACAGACGGTTGATTTTGTTAGCCAAGCCATGCATGAAGTTCCTCAGATGAAGGTTGTCCTGGTTTCCCAGCTCGGCTCATGTCACCAGCTCTGATTCGATGACCATTGCTCGATGTTGACTATAGACACTTTTGGCCCAGCCGACAATGTCTATAGTACAACAGAGGACCATTGGAGTAGGAAGATGGAGTAAGTTGAGTAACTTTTTTCCTGCCTCCAATGACCTCAGCACAGCTAGAAATCAGGGGCAGATTGAGACTGCCATGGACTGTATGAATATTATTGCCCCTACAAGTCTGGAATCACCACCTACATCTGGTGCTAGAATCAGCTTCTTGGGGAATGGAGGATGCGTCCCTTCTGATGCTCTCAATCTGTGGTTTCCGAACCTTTGAAGGACCTTAAGTGAATCTTGTGTAAGGTTCTTCTGAGTATAAAATTTGGGTGGCCATGGGACCCGTAAAAGGCTTGGTCGCCGGGCTACCACCCAAGCCACCTATATTATAATCCAATCTTATGTTCATGTGTATTGAGTGCAGGAACAGATGTACAAGGATTTTATAGGTGAAGATCTTTTGGGTTTGGGTGCCCAAGGGCTCCGTAGAAGGCTTCGGCCCCAGGCTATCGCCCAATCTGCCTATATTATAACCCTCTATTATAAAAAAAAAACCTCTTTAAAGGGAACCTGTAAAAAAAAATCTCCCCCATAGTCCAGCAAATATGACTCTAGTGATAGGTTTAAGCGATTACGTAATTCCAACTTTATAAACTTTATCAAAAATCAAGCAACACAAAGTGTAAGAGCCAAACAAAAAGTAACCACCCACCACAAAGAACACTCACAAGCCTAACAGCTCAGCCTTCACCTTCCTCCCTTATGATTAATCTTACATCTAGCTCCTCTCAACTCCATAAACTCCATAATCAATCCTTTGAGCAAAAAAAAAAAAAAAAAACCTGATGTCAAGTGTATTCCGTCGCATTAAACTAATGTAATTTATAAACACAGTTCACTAAAAGCATCTGGAACCTTCATTTCAGTTTTGCTGATACAACTCCGACTCTTCTAATCAGATGCTTCTCAGGAAATAGGATTCATATTTCCAAATGCAATCTTCATACAGGTATGCAAAGTGAGCTAATTTACCAAAGCCACTCACCGATAAATTAGTCTTACCAGCAAAACACAAAATCTTCCACAAACTAAGATACAGAGGAATTAAAGTGGAAAATTAATAGACAAATCATCCAACAAGGAAGGGGAAAAAAAAAAAAAGTAAATATATTTTGGAACTGAAAACAGCATTAACAGTTTTTATAATAGAGAGTTACACTCCGAGCCGAATGAGATTACTTAAAATGTTAAAGTCTCCTAGGAAACGGGTAATAATCCCGTGTTATTTCATTCAAAAGTTAACAGGAGAGAAAATTTCAAAACTAAAAATATCACCATTAGTCGACTTATTATCGATTCTGGAATCGCTTAGTTTGGTCTCCTTACGACAAACCAAAAGAACCAATATTCAAGCTCAACTAATTAACGATTCTACAATCGCTTAGTTTGGTCTCTTAACGACAAACCAAAAGAACCAATACTCTGGCTGATCTCATTATCGATTCTACAATCGCTTAGTTTGGTCTCTTAACGACAAACCAAAAGAACCAATACCTTGGCTGATCTCATTATTGATTCTACAATTGCTTAGTTTGGTCTCTTAACGACAAACCAAAAGAACCAATACTCTAGCTGATCTCATTATCGATTCTACAATCGCTTAGTTTGGTCTCTTAACGACAACCAAAAGAACCAATATTCAAGCTTATCTAATTATCGATTCTACAATCGCTTGGTTTGGTCTCTTAACGACAAACCAAAAGAACCAATACTCTGGCTGATCTCATTATCGATTCTACAATCACTTAGTTTGGTCTCTTAACGACAAACCAAAAGAACCAATACCAATTCTACGATACTGTAGAATCGATAATGAGATCAGCCAGAGTATTGGTTCTTTTGGTTTGTCGTTAAGAGACCAAACTAAGCGATTGTAGAATCGATAAGGAGATCAGCCAATCGCTTAGTTTGGTCTCCTAACGACAAACAAAAGAACAAATATTCCAGCTCATAATTTGGTTGTTACTATGGCTTTCAACATTTGTCTATATGGAAAAATCCAGAAAATGTTTCATAAAAATGTATGCATTTTGGACCCTTGTCTATAAAGGAGAATGGACGTCCACAGATTCCTGTCCCTCCACACAAGCCAGAAAGATGTGTACACATTGCTTTAGTCAAGTCTATCGGTGTGAGGACAAGCTTGATAGCTGGGAACACTATATTTTTTGAGTAACCCCATTAGAAGTATGGAAAGGGCAAAAGTTGAGGAAAAAAAACACCAAGATAAAATTGAAATTCTATAAAAATCAAACATAAGACTAGATGATCTATTGAAAGCCTATAGCTGTGGCCATGAGTGACTATTGGTCCTTCAAAATGGGCACCTGATCCGTCCACAATACGACTGACGATACAGAGGAAAACACGGAGAACAAGAGGAATAAAAGAAGCTGAAGGACACGAGGAAGCGAAGGAACAACACGAGGAGAACGAAGAATAAAACCAGTTGAAGAGGAAGATTAAGAAGAGGTGTAAGAACCATAATAATAAATCTTTATTTATAGGGCGCCGTAGGATTCTGCGGTGCTTATAATTCCAAAAATTAAAAAGGAAAAAAAAGAGAAGGTGGAAGAACATGGACAGATGTCGTCGGCTGAATCGGTCAATTTTTTGAACTTGTTTCTTAATGGGCTCCCACTATTTTTAGTTTTTGAGCTATGGACGTGATTGTTGTGGCGTTTTTATTGGGAGTAATGGATGAGGGTTATTTAAAGGGAACTGGTCATCAGCAGCCTTTTTTCTGGCTCCCCCATGTCCCCATAGAGAATAGTGTGCACATTGCCAAAGTGTTTTTTTTTTTTTAAATAAAACTGTATTTTTCCAATAAAAAGAAAAGTTAGATGAAAGTTCACCTTTTTCTCTGCAGAGCAGTGTCCCATGGGAGTGGTTCCACACCCTCGGGAAACCGCTCCTTCATGCATCTATTTGTAATAGGAAGGATATGGGTGTTTTTAAATTTGAATTTAGGGTGTGGGGGGGAGGGACCGCTCCTCACTGGCCACGCCCATGGGACACTGCTCTGCAGAGAGAAAAACTTTCATCTAATTTTACTTTTTAACTGAAAAGTATTATAACATTTGGCAATGTGCACACTATTCTCTATGGGGACATGGGGGGGGGGGGGGCAGAAGAAGGGCTCCCAATGACAGGTTCACTAATTATTTTTATGCTCATAATTTTAAGACACTTTGCACCCACATCCTGGCGATCACGTTTTTTTATTGTGTGACTATGCTCTATGAAGAGTAGAAAGAAAAAGAAGAAGGAGGAGGTGAGCAAGAAGGATATAAGTGCAAGAGGAAGAAAGAGCGTACGTAAAAGAATAAAAGAAAAACTGGAAGTCGAAGAGTAAAAAGAAGATGAATCAGCAGAAGGGTAGAAGAGATGAAGGCGAAAAAACAAGAGGACCTAGCAGAAAAGTAAAAAAGAAATGGAAAAAGAAAGAATAAAATGAGCTGGAAGAAATAAAAAAGAATTGTAACAAGAATAAAGAAGTGGAAGGAGAATACAAGGGGCGGAAAAAAGAAAAAGTAGAAAAAAAAAGAAGGAGGAAATAATTGGAAGAGGTCGATTAAAAGATGGGAAGAAGGAAAGGAGCTTAAGAATAAAGAACAAAAGAAATGGAAATGAAAAACAAAAAGAATAAAACAATAAAATTAGACAAATGAGCAGAAAAAAAAAAAGAAAAAAAAAAAAGGAAAAGTAAAGGAGGTAAAGAGAAGAAACACTCCGAGTCTGAGAGTATGACAGATCTAATAAGTACTGACAGCAGTGAGGATCAGGGTGGCTATGAGCACTTTTCTATATGAAGGCAGTTGACCTTTACTCAAATCTACCATGAGAATCCATCCTGATAAACCAGGGACATCACTCATAGACCCAGGCACCGGGACTGTGGGAATCTTCTTATATTAGTTATCTATGGCCTCCTTCCTTGTAAAAATCAATTTTTAAAATTATGCTAATGAGTCGGAAGGGCTCTGGGGGTGTAACCAGAGGACCCCCCTATGCTTCATCTTCATAGACTGTTACACTGTTCCAGCCTTCTGCTCAGTGTACCAGCCTGTGAAGATAATTTTAAAAGTAGATTTAAGAGGAAGGAGGCCATGGATAACAAATATAGGAAGATACTCATAGATCTAGGCAGCTTGACTAAGTGCCCCTGGTTTATCATGATGGATTTTGATTTACGGGAGTATTCCCATGTAATACATTGATGACATATTGCTAGGTTATGCCATCTCTTTAGGATCCACTGGTTTAGCACCTTTACCAATCCTTAGTGTGACTCTGCAGACTCTTAAGATTTTCCTGCTGAGCGATGCACTTGAGAACAACAGTTCTCATACAGAGCTGGTGAAGGGGACAGATGGGGTCAAGTTAAAAGGTCATAGTGTCACCCATACCTGGTGACAACCCATCGATAGATAGATGGGGGACCCCTTTAATTTACAGAGTAATAAAAAAAATTCAAAATCCATATATACTCGAGTATAAGCCTAGTTTTTCAGCACAAAAAAAATGTGCTGAAAGCCCAAACTTGGCTTATACTCGAGTAAAAAAAAATATAGGTTTTACCAGGTTTTTGTGGTAAAATTAGGGGCCTTGGCTTATACTTGGGTCGGCTTATACTCGAATATATACGGTATATGAGCTGAAGAACTAAAACCATGCAATAAATATATAACATGTTGTGTTCGGGCCAATAGGAAATACAAAATTATAAATATTCCCAAAATAAAATGAGCTACTTATTTCCTGGTGGAATAATGTGATCTTTACTTTTACATCATGTACCAAAACAACATGAAAGAGATTAACAAAAGAAAACCGAATGTAAAGTTCACAGCAGGCGTTTTGGCTGGTTCTCCGCAGCTTTAAAAACGCGCTTGTGCGGGGACTCGGCGCTTTTTTCATGTTCGGCGCGGCTGTAATTAAACAAAGTGCAAGGGCCTGGTGTGTCGTCAAACACAAGTCCTCAGATTCCAGGAGCTGCTGATTAGATAGCAGCCTTACAAAAAAAACCAAAAACGCTGGAAAAATTGTTACAAAGCCCTTATTTTTCTTTTACAGGCTGTGACCGGGTTACGTACTGGATCGGTTCTTTAGGTTTGTACTTAAGTTGAATTTGCATTTGCAGATTTTATAATTGCAATTCCAGAAAAAAAAAAATTTGTCCCAGTGACAATGGGATTTTCAAAATTTTGTGCTCTCATGGGAACAAAGATTAGCAATACAGCTTCATTACAGACACCTTATAGCATTGCAGCCTGGGACTATAGTAACATCCAGAGAGGTCACAGGGGGCAGAGGGTTCCGTCTGTAATTAGGGTCCGTCTGCAAGTCGGAGACAATATATTGCTAATATCTTGCTTTCCTTTTATACCCTGCCTCTTGCAGGCTGTAATAGGAGTCCTAAAAAAGTCAGAATCAATATGGCAATGTTTGTGTACGTGATGAGGTCGGCTGTCTGCCTCTCCATACTAGGTAAAGGACTTATTGATGGCACATGCACTAAAACTATATACTGTATATACTCGGGTATAAGCCGAGACCCCTACTTTTAACAAAAATAAATGGAAAAACCTATTGATTCGAATATAAGCCGAGGGTGGGAAATGCATTGGTCACAGCATCCCAGTATATAGCCTTCCAGCCCCTGTAGTATATAGCCTGCCAGCCCCATGTAGTATATAGCCAGACAGCCCCCTGTAGTATATAGCCAGACAGCCCCCTGTAGTATATAGCCAGACAGCCCCCTGTAGTATATAGCCAGACAGCCCCCTGTAGTATATAGCCAGACAGCCCCCTGTAGTATATAGCCAGACAGCCCCCTGTAGTATATAGCCAGACAGCCCCCTGTAGTATATAGCCAGACAGCCCCCTGTAGTATATAGCCAGACAGCCCCCTGTAGTATATAGCCAGACAGCCCCCTGTAGTATATAGCCAGACAGCCCCCTGTAGTATATAGCCAGACAGCCCCCTGTAGTATATAGCCTGCCAGCCCCATGTAGTATATAGCCAGACAGCCCCTGTAGTATAGAGCCAGACAGCCCCCTGTAGTATAGAGCCAGACAGCCCCCTGTAGTATAGAGCCAGACAGCCCCCTGTAGTATAGAGCCAGACAGCCCCCTGTAGTATATAGCCTGCCAGCCCCATGTAGTATATAGCCAGACAGCCCCCTGTAGTATATAGCCAGACAGCCCCCTGTAGTATATAGCCAGACAGCTCCTGTAGTATATAGCCAGCCAGCCCCCTGTAGTATAGTCAGACAGCCCCTGTAGTATATAGCCAGACAGCCCCCTGTAGTATATAGCCAGACAGCCCCCTGTAGTATATAGCCAGACAGCCCCCTGTAGTATATAGCCAGACAGCCCCTGTAGTATATAGCCTGCCAGCCCCATGTAGTATATAGCCAGACAGCCCCCTGTAGTATATAGCCAGACAGCCCCCTGTAGTATATAGCCAGACAGCCCCCTGTAGTATATAGCCAGACAGCCCCCTGTAGTATATAGCCAGACAGCCCCCTGTAGTATATAGCCAGACAGCCCCTGTAGTATATAGCCTGCCAGCCCCATGTAGTATATAGCCAGACAGCCCCCTGTAGTATAGAGCCAGACAGCCCCCTGTAGTATATAGCCAGACAGCCCCTGTAGTATATAGCCAGACAGCCCCTGTAGTATATAGCCAGACAGCCCCCTGTAGTATATAGCCAGACAGCCCCTGTAGTATATAGCCAGACAGCCCCTGTAGTATATAGCCAGACAGCCCCTGTAGTATATAGCCAGACAGCCCCCTGTAGTATATAGCCAGACAGCCCCCTGTAGTATAGAGCCAGACAGCCCCCTGTAGTATATAGCCAGACAGCCCCCTGTAGTATATAGCCAGACAGCCCCCTGTAGTATATAGTCAGACAGCCCCTGTAGTATATAGCCAGACAGCCCCTGTAGTATATAGCCAGACAGCCCCTGTAGTATATAGCCAGACAGCCCCTGTAGTATAGAGCCAGACAGCCCCCTGTAGTATAGAGCCAGACAGCCCCCTGTAGTATAGAGCCAGACAGCCCCCTGTAGTATAGAGCCAGACAGCCCCCTGTAGTATATAGCCAGACAGCCCCCTGTAGTATACAGCCTGCCATATACAAAAAATGTACTCACCTTCCCCAGCAGGTCCTCTTCAATCCATCACGACTCCAGCGCACACAATAGAATGTCAGCGTGCGGCTGACGGCGCAATGCCTGTGACGGAGCCGATGCTGGAGCATTGAGGTATAGAAAAGGACCTGCCGGGAGGGGGGAGGATCACGCGCTGGTAGGTGAGTACACTTTTTGGTTTATTTTCTTGACTCAAGCACATTTTTTGTTCTGAAAAACTCGCCTTATATATACGGTAGGTTATAAAGCTGGAAGAAGATGGCTTTGTTTAGTCTATAGCTGAGCGGTCTGAGAGACAAAAGCTTTGCAACTGATCAGCAGATGGAGTATTCTGCTCCATCCATACAAAGTTTTTCGGAGGGCACCAATAAGCGAGTACTTCTCACTACTACTGCTTTTCCCATTCTCATTCGTTATGGCACCAAAATTAAACTGCATGGACAGATTGCCCTGAAACGTATCCCACGCAATTGGGAGGGGCCCCGTCATGGTAGAAGGACAAAAGCTCCGACCACTGACTAATAAAAAACAGCTGCTTAGGGTAAACAGGGAGGAGCATGCTCCTTGTACCCCTTGGTGTGACGTAGCACTGCCAGGAGCCACCGTCCTCCGCTCAGTCTAAATCGGAGGGGTAAAAACTAGACCAGAAAGAGAAAACTTTGCAGGGGGCCCAAAAAATACCAACTTGCTCCTGAGGAGAAGCAGTTAAACCTTCATCTTTCTGGTGAATATTAAAAGCCTAAACCGTAATATCCTGATAAACATTTCTAAATAGCTTTGTAATTGCCTGGTGACCCGAAGTAGCCAGGTCTGTAGAAAGATTGTGAGGGCTGTGACCTGACCGGGGTCATAAATGGACAACAATGAGGCAGCAATGACTTGAACAGACAATAACGATGCAGACACTTTCTGGTAAAGGAGGGGGTTATAAACATTCCCTTTAATGTAGTGTCTGGAAACTAATGAGAGTTAGAATTAAAACACCGGGATGTTAATGATATTCTTATTTTTAGAAGAATTTCATTAGATCTTCTAGTGTAAGGTTGAAGTACATAAGGTGGATTATTATAGCAGTACTTGCTGTACTAGGAATATTGGGGCTATGCTGGAGGCAGCTCCCGAAGCATCGTGACATGACTTGGGATAAGAGACAAATAGGGTGGGGTAACCTGCAGGTGAACAAGTGACACAACCGGTGGTCCCCCAGTGCTGTGGGTAGCACATGGCATATTAAACAGATATTATCTTTAGACACTGATATTATAAAATAACTCAAAGAGCTAAGATGGTCCAAGCTGAAAGCAGGAGCCAGTCAGCAGGTCAGGGACAGAGTTCCCAGGACCATAACAGTCTGAGGTGACGACTACAAAGTAAAGATGAGCGGAACGATGGTCGGGTTCAGGTCTCTCAATACGACAAATTACCGGAGTGGCAGCTGGGAAGCCAATTTGAGAAATTGATGCTCCTAGCAACCGGCCAAGGCCAGGGTCGCAAATCTGGCAATATGTCCGGGTCAGACAGCCAAACCCTAATGAGATTATTGGGTCTGCAAATCTCTACTAGCAAGTTAGCTAGTACTGAGAGAAGTTTGTGTTAAATTTGGGAATGTGTAAATCATATAACATTTACAGTGGCGGCCCCTAGGCATCCAACTCCGACATCGGAGAGAAAAACTAAGTTTCTTACAGAAGAAAAGGCTTGGGGGAATCAATGGGTTTACTTGCATATATATAATTATAAATCAAGATCCCCTATTCTGATTGACACTGTGTCTATGCTCTACAAGTAGATCTACATCTTTCCATAGTTGATGGCCAATGGATTCAATAGGTCTGAAGTTAATGGGAACCTGTCGAAAACCATTTGCCCTATTTGAGCCCCAAACAAAATCGCTCTACTTCCCCGGTCCACTGCTTTGGCCGCCTGTTCTGTATTTTTGGGTTATCGAAGCCCAGCTTCAGTGAGTATGTGCAATGAAGTCAAGTTGTACTGCTCCAGCTTCATGAAACACAAGGCAGGTACCAGGAGCCCTAGCGCTAGTGCTGGGTTCGGATACTAAATCACTGGCCATGAGGACATGTGGGCGGTTGAGGTGTCTAAATCACCCTTAGAGGTCCTTGTTAAGGAAACATGGGTATGTTGTATTGTGTTAGGACCATCCTAATTTGGTAGAAATATGGAAATAATTTAAGAAAGGAGATTGCCAAACTAAGCATAGTCGAGTCATACTTGGTTGTCTAAAGATGAGCCTTAAAGTTATAGATCAACATAAACTTGTATGAGAGGAAAGGCTCCGACAACGTCTTCTCTACTGCCGAGGACATCGTACATGTTTTACCTTAATCCCATCCTCTCTCAGCTTACAGGATGTCCTCTCATGTGACAGGACAGAACAATCTGACAAAGTCCGTAACAAGCCGAAAACACGGGGTGACAGCTGCGAGGTGCTCATCGTGGACAGCCTATTATTCACTACACATGAGGATCCGGCGTATGGAAATTGCTACTTGTCACCGCACGTTCCTGTTAGACTAACACCCACCTAACAGATGACAATGATTCACAAGGAGGAAGGAGCAAGGTTTTCCAGTTTTGGCTCAAGTGTACGGTGGAGGGTACCAGATGCAACAATGTCATAAGCAAGTTCTAAAGTTTTGTATCACAACAATGGGGCACATCCACGGACCGCGATTCCGTCGGGTTTTCCCGAATATTTCCGTTTTGCGCCAAATTGCCCCAGGTTTTGGTGCACGTGATCAAAATGTGAAATCCGTCGCAAGATCATGCACTTACATGCACCGGGAAGAAGAAGGTGAACTCCGGCGGACCTCGGCACAGCAGCGACACCTGCAGGAAATTGGATGCACGACCCAAATCCTCATCGGACAACGCACCGAGGGATCGCGACAGGACCGGGTAAGTAAATGTGCCCCTATGTGTCGGAAGGAACCGCCTCGTATTCTTTCAATTAAACTCGTTGATCTAGACAATATCTATCTATCTGCTCCATAGAGGTGCTGCAGGGTACTGCAGCTTTGTCCAATTGAGACTCTTCAGATCCTAAATTCATGACCTGTAGTGAGGATAGGCAAGCAGTTCCAAAAGTCGGATAAAGTGAGAGTCCAGATTAAGCCGCCCCTTCTCCTGCCATGCTGTAGAACGCCTCTTCTGTACATCACCCCGTGTAATTATTGCCTTATTTCGGCTTGCAGTGAGCTCTTTTTTCGGCGCTTTATAACGTATTATTATACATGTACAGCTGAACTTATGTAAAAATATCACAGTTCTACAAATAGATCCACAGCGCGGACAAGGAAATGTGCAGTAAGGTCCATCAGTCAATAATATGAAAAATAATATCAGATAGTTGAAGGGGAAAAATGGAAACAAAAATCAGGTACCCATGTGCTTACTCCAACCCCAAACTCCACAGGGGAAGTACTTACCTACAGATTGAGAATAAAGACTGCTGGATTTTAACATTAACATTCTGGTGCTGGACCCATCATCCATTATACTCAATCATACAGCTATTATAGAGAGAGGACTAAACTCGGAGACAACTGTTAAAGGAAATTTACATAGAACAACTGCCTAGTGGGTCCAGGCAACACAAAGTGCTATAACATTGGTAATTAAAAACTACAGCCAACATATCCAGACTGGGCATTCATAACTATAATAGTGCGTTATAGAGGGAGGTCCAGACTACACAATCATACTACTATTAAAGGGAAGGTCTAGACTACACAGCTAAACCACTTCTATATGGCGATGACCAGACTACACAGCCAGACTGCTGTTATAGGGGGAGGTCCAGACTACACAGCCAGACTGCTGTTATAGGGGGAGGTCCAGACTACACAGCCAGACTGCTGTTATAGGGGAAGGTCCAGACTACACAGCCAGACTGCTGTTATAGAGGGAGGTCCAGACTACACAGCCAGACTGCTGTCATAAGGGGAGGTCCAGACTACACAGCCAGACTGCTGTTATAGGGGGAGGTCCAGACTACACAGCCAGACTGCTGTTATAGGGGGAGGTCCAGACTACACAGCCAGACTGCTGTTATAGGGTGAGGTCCAGACTACACAGCCAGACTGCTGTTATAGGGGGAGGTCCAGACTACACAGCCAGACTGCTGTTATAGGGGGAAGGTCCAGACTACACAGCCAGACTGCTGTTATAGGGGGATGACCAGACTACACAGCCAGACTGCTGTTATAGGGGGAGGTCCAGACTACACAGCCAGACTGCTGTTATAGGGTGAGGTCCAGACTACACAGCCAGACTGCTGTTATAGGGGGAAGGTCCAGACTACACAGCCAGACTGCTGTTATAGGGGGAAGGTCCAGACTACACAGCCAGACTGCTGTTATAGGGGGAGGTCCAGACTACACAGCCAGACTGCTGTTATATGGGGATGACCAGACTACACAGCCAGACTGCTGTTATAGGGGGAGGTCCAGACTACACAGCCAGACTGCTGTTATAGGGGGAGGTCTAGACTACACAGCCAGACTGCTGTTATAGAGGGAGGTCCAGGCTACACAGCCAGACTGCTGTTATAAGGAATGGTCCAGACTTTGGTAGCACAAGACTTAAGATTACAGTTCCAGGCTGGACACTCTCTGGACACACTGTTACAGGGGGTGCATCAGACTATGCTGCTGGCACGATCATAATAATGTGTTAGAAGCTTATAAAGTGAGAAAGACTTTGGCTCCTTTCTCAAGGTTCACTTTGGTCTCCTCTCCTTTTAAAACAAGTTCTTCTAAGCTGCAAGCTCTATAAACGTGGTAATGGATGAGAATGCGGCGGCCGATGTGACACGCCGGCAGAGTTAAACCCTGGCACTCGCATTTTCATAAAATACAACTTCTTTTAATTTACCGCAGATATATTTTCTTGGAGGAAACTGCTGATGTTATCTTGCTTATAAGCTTGCCACCTAAATGATTTAGATTTTCTCTCTGCCCAATAGAACTATACGGCCTCTCTATGCAGGCAATGCATTATATTTGACACTTGGAGCCTGTTTTATCTGTATCTTCTAGGTCAGAAAAATGAGGAAAACAAAATATTTATTTTACACATACCGGAGCAGGAAAAAAAAAAAAACCTGATAAAAAATGATTCACGGCAGGAAGATAAATCCTTGTTACTCATATTACTGGTACGACGGAGAAGAAACAAAAAGCTTTGACTTGCGGCTCTGATTAACCGGAGCCAACGTAGACTTTACCTGTTGTTCCGTAGAGTTCTGCCGCTCTAAGACAAGTGTTTTCTTTTCTTGTTTTAATAGCAGCTTCATTACCATTCTTATAAATGAAGGACATGGAATTGAGAAGCAGGGATTGGTCTCGTGAAGAATAATATTGAGTAACTTCAGAAAAGCCAAAAAACACAGGGGGAAAGATCCAGTGCCACGACGTACACAGGACAGCGTGGCCATGTAGCCGGTATACAGCGCCAAAGTTGATCACAGCTCATGTGCAGTTCTCCCTCTGGGCACACGCAGAAGTAATCTGCGCATGCGCGAGATTTGAAACAAGCCAAGGGAAGGCGGGGAGGCGCCAAAGATCCGGGAGGAAGAGCAAGTGTCAACGTCACAGAGCAAAGGAGGTAGGGTTCCCTGACGAGGCTGCCTTGACCCTCAAGGGTGACTACTTGACTTCTGTTCCCCGAACCCCATCCCACTGACTGGTAGCTGTGTGAGGATATAACTGGATAAAGGCAGCCCATAAAAGGGTCATTTGGTGGTTTGGAAGCAATGCGGCTGGTGACAGGTTCCCTTTAAAGGAAACCTACCATGAGGATTCTACTATCAGAAGTAGATCGGATGGTAGATTCCTCCTACTGCCTCTGGCCTAATCTGTAATTTAATAATCCTGGAACCCAACTAGTTAAAAAATTTATGGAAATTAAATACAGAGGCTACTGGGGAGGAGAGTAGCCTTAGCTCCCCAGTGCCCGGCCAGGCTAGTACACGCCCCAGGAGCCTTTGCAGTTAATTTACATCTTACGAAAATAAAGTTTTTAACAAATTAGGTTCCAGGATTATTAAATTGCAGATCAGGGCAGAGGCAGCAGGAGGAATCTACCACCACGTCTACTTATGATGATAGATTTCCTCATGGTAGGTTTCCTTTAAAAAATGTTTTTGCTTCTTAAAGTAACAAGACACGTGTGTGCAGGTTCTGCAGACCTGCAGGTCCTACAAGAACTCACTCACTCTACAATCAGTGAATAAAGCAGCACTTTGGACCAGCGTTCGGTGCTTTTAGTGCAATGAGGTTCAGTCAATGAGTGAATGCACTTTTCTTTATTTTTAACACTAATTTTAACAAATGGGTAAAATTAGGGCAACTTTTTAAAAAGTCTATAAGAAACTAAGTAAACAAACCTTGTGCAATAGATATTCTGTAAAAATAAAGTTGTAGTTGCTGGTCTCAGCCTGTGGGGGTGCCAACTTACTTGTCAGCAGGTTTATAATCCAATACTACACTGCAAAAAATGTATTAATTAACTCACTAACTGCTATTGGGCAGTTAAGAGTTAAAAGAAAGCGGAGTGCGGTGGAAGCAGGACCTGCAGGTCCTATAATGGACACAGTAGAGCTCCGGTGGATGAAAGCATGTATACTACATATAGGACTATAGAGGATATTGGTATATAATTTAGGACTATGAACTGATACAAATATCAATTTTTAAGCGTTTATTTTTAGTTCCATGTTCTTTACTACAATTACAACGCCCCCCCCCCATATTAGCGTTTTTTTATGCCTTCTCTTTAGACCAAGCATCAGAGAACTTCTGAAGGTATTCCCGATACAATAAATCTTCAGCTACATTTTTTTTTTTTGCCTGATGTGACAAGATTTGCTTCCATGAATTTATACATGATTTTGAAAAAAAAAAAAAAAAAAAAAAATGCTGTTTCTAACCTTGAAAGTCTGAGGAAGGCACATTAATCTAGCGGAACGTCGCTTTATGTAGTGGGTTTGGTTGTCAAGGTCAAGCATTCTCCATGTAGAAAGCAGAATGCTACAAACTAAATGGAAAGTTTGCCAAGGTTCACCGCAGGTTACAGAACATAAAACAAGATTTTACTACGTTAAATGACTCCAAGGTATCGAACAAAATAACTTCAAAAAGGAGCCAGACAGCGGGGTGGTAGATAAAGCCTTCGTGAAATTATGGTGAGCTTGGATCTATTCTACGCACATAATACTAACTCAGGACAAGGGAACGTCTACTGTAGCTCTTAAAGGGGTTTTCCCCACAAAGAAAAGTTAGGCCCTTTCCACGATAGACGGCCTAAATTGCTGATCAGTGGTGGTCTCTGTGCAGATCGGAGTCTATCGGACCCCCCCGTCGCTCCGTCAGATTAATGGAGCCGACGGCCGCGCATGACCGCTCTCTGCTCTATTAATCTCTATGGAATGCATTTTGCTCCATTAATCTGACGGAGCAACAAGGGGTCCGATGGCCCTACTTGTAATTGCAATCTGCGGGGGTTTCGGCACTGAGACCCCCACTGATCAGCAAGCCGGTGGATAGGGCCCAACTTTTTTTTCGTGGGAAAACCCCTTTAAAGGGAACCTGTCAAGTCAAATTGGGACCCCAAACCAACTCCAGGTCCTCATGGACACATCTGAAGATCGCGGTGTCTACGACTCCTCTTGGGACTGAAGCTGGGATAACACCCTGGGGCTTCATTGTGCATGCGCCATACTTACAGAGAAGCCAGGGGGTCCTATGCTGCAAGCTCCGGAAAGAGGAGCATAAAAATGTTGTCTTTTCTAAAAATGTGCCCACGGAGTGAACTCATACACATACCTTTTACGTTTTTTTTGTTCCAAAAGAGCATTTTTATCTTTTCATTTACAGAACCATACAAGGGCTTGTTTCCTTGCGGAACGGTTTATATTTTCTAATGGAACCATTTAACCCCTTAACGCTCTGCGCCATAGCTCTACGGCGCAGAGGTATAAGGGATGTATGAAGAGGGCTCACGGGCTGAGTCCTCTTTATACAAAGGTGGGGGTTTTTGCATAATGCATAAAACCCCCACCGCTAATAACCGTGGTCGGTGCTAGCACCGATCGCGGCTATTAACCCCCCCGTTGCCGCCGGCAAAGTTGCCGGTGGCATTTAGAAGACGGCGGCACGCGGGCGCCGCCATCTTTTTTTCGATCGCCACGACCCCGAACTTCATCGGGGGCGGCGATCGGTTGCCATGGTAGCCTCGTGTCTTCTTTTGACACGAGGCTATCTGGCAGCTGCAGATTCGTTACAATGAGCCAGTGGCTCATTGTAATGAATGTGCTGCAAAAATGCCATATATTGCAATACAGAAGTATTGCAGTATATGGTAGCAGCGATCTGACCATCTAGGGTTAATGTACCCTAGATGGTCTAAAAGATAGTGAAAAAAAAAAAGAAAAAAAAAAAAGTTTAAAAAATAAAAAAAATTAATAAAATATTAAAAATTCAAATCACCCCCCTTTCCCTAGAACTGATATAAAACATAATAAAAACAGTAAAAATCACAAACATATTAGGTATCGCCGCGTCCCAAAATGCCCGATCTATCAAAATATAAAAACGGTTACGGGCGGCGGTGACCTCCGAGACGGGAAATGGCGCCCAAATGTCCGAAATGCGACTTTTACACCTTTTTACATAACATAAAAAATGAAATAAAAAATTATCAAAATGTCGCACAGACCTCAAAATGGTAGCAATGAAAACGTCGCCTCATTTCTCAAAAAATGACCCCTCACACATCTCCGTGCACCAAAGTATGAAAAAGTTATTAGCGTCAGAAGATGGCAAAATTTTTTTTTTCTTTTTTGTACACATTCGTTTAATTTTTGAAAATGTATTAAAAAACAATAAAACCTATATAAATTTGGTATCACCGCGATCGCACCGAACCAAAGAATAAAGTAGGCATGTTATTTGGAGCGAAGAGTGAAAGTCGTAAAAACTGAGCCCACAAGAACGTGACGTTTTTTTTTTCAATTTTTCCACATTTGGAATTTTTTTTCAGCTTCGCAGTACACGGCATGTTAAAATAAATAACATTACGGGAAAGTAAAATTTGTTACGCACAAAATAAGCCCTCACACAGGTCTGTACACGGAAAAATGAAAAAGTTATGGATTTTTGAAGTTGGAGAGCGAGAAATGAGCCGGAAAACCCTCCGTCCTTAAGGGGTTAATATACCATAAAGTTTAACAAGAAGCTGGTGGAATGACAAAACAAAAAAACACAATTGCGCCATTTTCTTTCTTTTTTTCATTCCCCCACTTCAACTCTCCAGTCCAAACGAGATATCCCCTTTTTTCTTTGGTTCGATTGAGATCAGCACGATTACAAATTTATACATTTAAAAAAAAAAAATAAAAACAACTTTTGGAAAAGAAATCCTTTACATGTCCATATTCTGACTCCCGTAGCTTTTATTTTTATACTTTTGTAAACTGTGCGAGGTGTCAATTTCACTAAGATTATTTTGAGAAACTACATTTTGATCTCTTTTTATACACATTTTATGGTGGAAACGATGAAAAGGGGCAACTGGAAATTTTATTTTTCGAAGAAGTTTACGGCCTGCTGACAAGCTGTTTATCCAGAGCGCCCTGGCGTGAAAGGAGGTGGGGCACAGCAAAGGCTACTGGGAGGTGGAATAGTCTTTGCTCCCACAGTCCGGAGAGGCTACTCCACGCCCCATTAGCCCCTGCTTAAAATTTACATGCTAGATAAAGTTTCGATAAGGTTAGGAAGTATTATAGGATTAGGGCTTAGGATGTTAGTAGGAACCTACCATCGGATCTAGGTAGATTCCTGGTGGTAGGTCTCCTTTAACCCTCCATCATCTTGTATCCCAAATCGCCTTTTACCAGGTGACGCTTAACATTTAAAATAGCGACAATTGCGTTTGCATTCACTCATTATCTAATCTACTTTGCTTCCACGTGGGAGAGTCTACTAATGAGAGTCTGCGTCTATGTGACATTCGGTTTGTTGCAATGTTGAGATAACCCAGAAACAAGGAAAAGAAAATCTATACAGCTGCATTATTAATGACTGTCGGGTGACCTCTCCTTATCTCCACCAACTTAAAGGTGACATTGAATTTTTCAATAAAGTTTCTACTTTGGTGTTTGACACGCGGGCGGCAATGATTCCGCATGAGGCCGATTGAAGTCTTCTAAAACTAAAGAGAAAACTTCCTGCTAAGTTTTTTTTTTTTCGGTTTGGCTTTCATGAAAGAAACGTTAAATCTTGACGTTAAGTCTTTTATATTCTGCTTATTTAAGTTTGTGTTAATTAACTTTCACAGAAATTTTTCAAACACGTTAATTGCTTAAACATAATAAAATTATATGACATAAAAGGACACCAGAAAGAAGTACAATGACTTCTCAGTGTAGATGGATGAGATATCAAAATCTCCAAGTGGTGCCGTCTAGAGATGGATGTCTCTGGTTAGAATATTTCATGGGTCGGACGTTGACTTACAGAATGCCCCGAGGTAGCATTCCAACGAGCGTAAACCGTAAGCCACCCAAAAAGAGTTGGATGTCCACAAAGAAAAGAAGTCATTGGAACACCTCATTGTGAATTCTAAATTGTATTGTAGAATGAGAGCACCATGAAAACTACCCCGCAGGTGATGATCATGGATTATACTCAACTAGTATCAACTAGTAAGCTCAACTGCTGTGGGACTGGTCCCCCAAGATACAGTAGAATGCTCCTAGGAGCAAAGCTCTTCATCATAAGAGGCACAGGCAACAAAATGGCCCATGTGGAGTTGTAAAGAGGACCTGTCATCAGAACTTTGGACCAGTCAAAAACAGCTGGTAAAGGGTTAAAAGTCCTCCCCAAATCACCTAAAATGATATGAGGCATGTATGTTAACTACAGTTTTCAGATATTCTTATGACTTGACAGCTCAACGTCTCTTCAAATCTCAGTATGAAATTACATACAATGCAAAGTCTGTTCTTTAGATATAGAGGTGGAGATTAGGGTGGTAGTTTTAGTTAGGAGGGTTTATGGTAGGAAATGAAGTATCTGGCTTCTCCTTTTTGAAATGAAATATATGGTCACGGTAGGGAAAGAAGTTGTCAGCTTCTCCTTCTAGAAAAATAGTGGACGTAGCCAGCTTCTCTTCTTAGGAATGAAGTGTGAGGTCATGATCGTGAAAGAAGTAGCTAACTTCTACTAGGTCTGAAGTGTAGGTTCACGGTAGATAACTTCTCTAGGAACGGAGTGAAAGAAGTAGCTAGCTTCTCCAAGGTCTGAAGTGTAGGGTCACCATAGATAACTTCTCTAGGAACGGAGTGGAAGAAGTAGCTAGCTTCTCCAAGGTCTGAAGTGTAGGGTCACGATAGATAACTTCTCTAGGAACGGAGTGGAAGAAGTACCTAGCTTCTCCTAGAGCTGAAGTGTAGGGTCACGATAGATAACTTTTCTTGGAATGGAATAGTAGCTAGCTTCTCTTAGGGCTTAAATGTAGGGTCACAGTAGACAACTTCTCTAGGAATGGAGTGAAAGAAGTAGCTAGCTTCTCCTAGAACTGAAGTGTAGGGTCACGGTAGATAACTTGACTAAGAATGGAGTGGAAGAGGTAACTAGCTTCTTTTGCCAGAAAGCTTTCCCTGCCTCAGAATGCCCTCTTCTTTGTAGTTGATGGTCCTGCGTCCAGGGACATCATGGACCAGATCTCCTGAAGTCTGGAGTATGACGTCAATCAGGAGGTGTTCAGAGGTGGTCAGAGCTTGACTTCAGTGTTAAACTCTCCGCCTCCCTGACTTTATAAAACCAGTTAGCACCTGACTACAAAGTGGATTTTCTTGATGATGCCAACCAAGCTGAGCCATGAAAGAAACACGATCAAGAAGCTATTAAGCTGGTTGACAACATAATGGTAGTTTCTGATGACAGGTTCCCTTTAAAGAGGAAAACTTCAGAAAACAGAAAAGCCTACGAATATATTATACTTAACATTTAACAAATATTATCTTTAAAATGTCACTGAAAACTGAAGGTAAATTATGAATCTTAAGTCCTGGTTGAAATGTCCAAGGAATTGTCTTTTTTCCAATACGAAATATTTGGTTGTCAGATCCTTAGACTTATGACGAATGACTTGTGTTAATTTTTCCTCTTTTGGCCTAAAGCCATGATTATATGTTGAGATTTTCTGGCTCCCATAAGTGGTCCTACATGGAGGTGCACAGCTGTAATGATGGGTACTACAGGTTTTATACTTTAACTGCAATCGCAGGTTTAATATAAATGAGAGAAGGCCAAGTTTTGCTATATATGTATACACACAAATATATATAAACAATATATCAATGCACATTTTTGTCCATCCAGGGAAATATTTCCTAGCGTTTATATTTTCCATGCTTATTAGTCCAGGAAGGTCCCTGGGGGTTGGTGCATTCTGCTTACATAAGGACTATGGCTGCAGGCTGCCCCGAGAGGAAAAAAAAACACCAGCATACTCTGGAGGACAGATCAAAGAGGCAAACAACATCACAATAATAACAAGTGCAGGATAGGATACAGTCCTTCAAATCTAGACACCAGTCATGATACAAAATTTATAAGTATATATTTTATGGCTAAAAAAATGTTTGCGCTAGACAGATCTGGCATGTGAGAGAAACATCTAATCCCTTGGGACCTTCAGGGCCAAGAGACTTCTCAGAGAAAGCTGCAACTTGTAAAAACACAGACAACATCAGTTCTTGCTTGTAAACGAGAGCGGCCAGAAGACAATGGCCAGACTAGTCCAAGGAAGATGGAATTTAAAATTAAACTTTAAAAAACAAAACATATCTTTCACCGGTAGTCTACAGAAGAACATCTCAATGCTTGATCGTGAAGGCCTAAAAAAGCAGAAGGGTAACTTTCCAAACAAATATCAACTGGAAACTGAGTCAACTTGTTTTAGTATTTTGGCAAATCTAAAACCTGAGAAGTAGAGATGAGCGGAACCGATGGTTGGATTCGGCCAAACAGCCAATCGAGCAATATGTCGGGGTTAGGCATCTGAACCCAAAACGCTGAACCCAACCATTGGATCCACTCACCTCTACGAAGAAGTCATAGCGTGGGTGTTCTGTGCAGAAACTTGATTTGTGAAGGAACTAACAAGAAATCCTCTGGTCAGGAGCTTCATCTTGTCCAGAAGATCACAAAGCTCATATACAGTGAGACACTCTAATTAAATTGGCCAGCCTCTTATTATATCTAAGCCACAAAGAATTTTAAGCGGATAAGGACATTGAGGTCTTTTGCCAGGTCTAGGTTGATAACCTCTGTTCTGCTTGTCACGACAGAAGTACAGCTCTTTATTCATACATCCCTTGCCTACTAAGAGGTGTCGGACTCCCACCCTCAAAAAATTCCACTACTTCCCATTTAAAGGCTTAATCTACTTTTCCCACTTGGTAGCTATTTTTAGCTACTTTTAGGTTTACAACCTTACAACTGCTTGGATACTTCTAGCATTATTTGAGTATAAGGAACTAAGTGGTTCCATATTCTGCATATGGGTAGGTCAACACAAGCTGTTTTGTGTACAATGAATGTTCTCAGAAAGGTTCTTGCCTTGAACATTGAACATAGATGTCTAGATTCAATGACTAAAAGCCAACCTCAACTAAAATGTGGACAGCTGCATCTGTAAAATGATAATTAATGAGGGGTAAGCTTGTTCAACAGCTGACTAACCATTGTCGATGAAAGAGGAGGAGTATTCAAAAATATGCTAATTTAATTACATTTCCATCACCAATGATAGTGGTCAATGTGTGGTTGACTAAGCGGAGTATGTTTACTAGTAGACGACTATCCTAATCTCCTCAATGTCAGACTAAAATCAGTGGTAGTGTTGTGATGTTTGCCAAAATTGCCAGAATTGCCTCTCTGTCTGATGCACATTTATTTAAAGAGGACCGGTCACCTACTTACTAAAGTAAGCAGCTCCTAGTGCTTGATCAAACGGCGCAGTGTTATAGTGATAGCGTTACCAGAAACCTCCGGTAACGCTATCAAACACTGCAAGTGTAATCATTGGACAGTTTGCAAAGCTGTCCGATGTATTCATGAGGGGGCGGGGTTGGGGTGTGACTAGGGGCGGTGACTGCCGCCTAGCACGCGGCAGTCACTGCCGGCCTATGGAGCGAGCGGGGCGATCCGGGGAAGAAGCAGCGCCTCGGACCGCCCCACTCGCTCCATAGGCCTGGAAGTGACTGCCGCGTGCTAGGCGGCAGTCACCGCTCAAAGCCACACCCCAACCCCGCCCCCTCATGAATACGTCGGACAGCTTTGCGAGCTGTCCGACAATTACATTGTACCCCGCCGGTAACGCTATCACTCTAACACTGCGGCGTTTGATCAAGCACTAAGAGCTGCTTACTTTAGTAAGCAGCTCCTAGTGCCGACAAATTGGGTGACAGGTCCTCTTTAAGGCCATGGGCTCTGGGATACCCTTTATCTTTGGAGGATGAACGGACCCTGCTAAAAGCTATTAAACATGCAGTCTACTTCAAGCCAATCAGTTGCATCCGTTGACTATTCCAAACATTTTCTCCCAAAGGAAGTTGCCTGAGAAAACGTTACCAGCTACATATATCCTGTGAAGTTGGACTCCTGTTTGAGTATTTTAGGACTTAAAATATGAACTGCCTTCCCTGACCTATTGCTTGGATCACAGTTTATGCACAAATTCTACCTGCCATGATTCAACAACTCAATTTAAGATTACATATGGTCTCCATCAACCGAGACCTTGACTTCTTTGACTATGTTTAAGTCTGCTCCCTCCGTGCCTCTTGACCCACCAGGGTGAATTGCCACCTTTATCAAGACTACTCCAAGAAGTAGTGGTCTGGTGTGCCTCTCCCAGACAAGTCCTAGAGGTTAAAGGGTATAAACTGATGTGGTCACTAAGAAAATATCCTTCACAGTAGCCAAATCAGTCAGGTGGCACAATGGGTCCACGACCCGCTGTCCATTACAGGAATGGTTTGCAATCATTGTGATCTTTGTATATAAAACTGCTTAACTCCAGCTTCATTTATTAGTATTACAAGTCGGAATCTTCTACTGATGGACTTGAAGCTGCTATTTCAAGTAAAAGGTCTCCTTAACTGATAACATAAGAGCATGCGAGATATAAGCTAAACGAGGTTAATTCAATTTAAATCCAAGATATTGAGGAAATTAAGTGCGTAACTGGATGTTCTCGAATTGACCTTGCGGTGAAGGTGCAGCAAAAGGCAGGAGTGGGAAACTGAATATTCGGCACAGATTATTAAATCTCTCCATACATAGCAATGAGGATTTACAACATATGGCCTATATCTTCTGAGCACATCGATTAACACAAGCATCTTTACGGTGTGCACACGCTTTAAAGCAATTATTTCATCAATAATATGTAGACCATTCAGAACTTCAAGCTGAACTCAACATCTTACAGACTTAGGTCTTCTGCTCTGACTAAATGAACGGGTCATGGTCAACAAAAATAGGCCAGGTTAATAAGTGAGTGGTCCGGTTATGATCCACTGAGGGCGTTTTCCTTGACTAAAGTATTTCACCCTTCATCCCTACAAAGATTGAATCTCAGTTGACTGGGGATGTTGAGGCCACTACTTCTTGTGGCTGTCCCGTTGTAAAGAGTAGGCCAGGAAACACCAGTATAGGCACCCACCAGTAGGCTATAACTAAGAGTGTTTTCCCCAACACCAATATTTCACTCTTCAACCCAATAAAGATAGAGTCTACACTGAGGGGAGATTCTAAGGACGTTACCTCTTCTAGTGGTCCTGTTGTAAATACTAGCTGACTCAGTAGGCCAGAAAACATCGTTGTAGGGCACCAAATTATCAGGAATAGGTTTAGAATAGTTAAGAATAGTCCAAGGTCAAGGCGGGTAGCATACTAGCAATGTCAAGAGGCAGAAGCTAGATGGATATTCATCATATATACAAATATAGATAAAGGATCAAAAATGGAACCAATAAGAAAGTCGAAGGTCAAACATGCGGGATCGGCATAAGACAATATGGCAGGACTGAACAAGTGATGAGGGTGTCTTATGGGGGAGATGCTTTAAAAAGTCCACAGGTGAGGGGGAATGGATAAAGTTGGACAGTAAAGTTTATTAGTTTTTAGAAAGACTTGTGAACCCTTCAAGTGGAAACTAGGGCACAGCACCCATGACGTGAAAGAAGGGGGTCCTAACGACTGAGCCGGTAGAGGAATGGTCAACTTACGAGATTGGTCCTAGAGAATACGGGTAAAATATAATTATATCTTCATTGACGTCCATCACATAGTCCTTTTGATGGACGTTGATGAAAACCACGACGACGTTGCTAAAAGTCACGCCAAAGGGATTTATCCAAATTAAATCAACTCGGCAAACAAAAGGTGACCACACTGGGAATTCCCAGCTAAAAATATTTTAATGACTTCCAACATACGCTCCACCTCGGCTCTAATTTGCTCCGTCTTAAGAAAATCCTCAACAATATGATGTGAAGCCAAACAGATGTTGATTTTCTATTTGCCTTTAATTTGCTCCTAATACTTCATTCATCAGTGTGTGACAATTAATTAACTTAATTACGCTAACGAAATTACACTCTATCGTGGGTCAATATAGAGAGTCGCCGCGATTAATAGCAAAGCTTGTAAAGTTAATCTGCTTATATGATGCAAATTATGGCGCGGTGAAAAGAATTGGTGTAAAACTATTAGGAGGGGGGAATACGAAAAGCATCTACAACCTGACTGCTAAAATGTCAAAATCGTACTGTATACCGAAAATGTAAGAGAGGAACATTGGCAAAAAAAAGAATCCATTAATAATACGTATGGCAACGCATTGCGATTAGTTAAGATACAAATTTTAGATCTTTAATGAGATGTCTAAAAAAGCCGAGTAATAGTCACAACCACCCTCTATTGTCTTGTACATAGGGGCAGAATTATAGTAGTTATATTCCTGTACATAGGGGACAGTATTATAGTAGTTATATTCCTGTACATAGGGGACAGTATTATAGTAGTTATATTCCTGTACATAGGGGGCAGTATTATAGTAGTTATATTCTTGTACATAGTGGGCAGTATTATAGTAGTTATATTCTTGTACATAGGGGGCAGTATTATAGTAGTTATATTCCTGTACATAGGGGACAGTATTATAGTAGTTATATTCCTGTACATAGGGGACAGTATTATAGTAGTTATATTCCTGTACATAGGGGGCAGTATTATAGTAGTTATATTCTTGTACATAGCTGGCAGTATTATAGTAGTTCTATTCTTGTACATAGGGGGCAGTATTATAGTAGTTATATTCTTGTACATAGGGGGCAGTATTATAGTAGTTATATTCCTGTACATAGGGGGCAGTATTATAGTAGTTACATTCCTGTACATAGGGGGCAGTATTATAGTAGTTATATTCTTGTACATAGGGGGCAGTATTATAGTAGTTATATTCCTGTACATAGGGGGCAGTATTATAGTAGTTATATTCTTGTACATAGGGGGCAGTATTATAGTAGTTATATTCTTGTACATAGGGGGCAGTATTATAGTAGTTATATTCTTGTACATAGGGGGCAGTATTATAGTAGTTATATTCTTGTATATAGGGGGCAGTATTATAGTAGTTATATTCTTATACATAGTAGTTATATTCCTGTACATAGGGGGCAGTATTATAGTAGTTATATTCCTGTACATAGGGGGCAGTATTATAGTAGTTATATTCTTGTACATAGGGGGCAGTATTATAGTAGTTATATTCCTGTACATAGGGGGCAGTATTATAGTAGTTATATTCTTGTACATAGGGGGCAGTATTATAGTAGTTATATTCTTGTACATAGGGGGCAGTATTATAGTAGTTATATTCTTGTACATAGGGGGCAGTATTATAGTAGTTATATTCTTGTACATAGAGGGCAGTATTATAGTAGTTATATTCCTGTACATAGGGGGCAGTATTATAGTAGTTATATTCTTGTACATAGGGGGCAGTATTATAGTAGTTATATTCTTGTACATAGGGGGCAGTATTATAGTAGTTATATTCTTGTACATAGGGGGCAGTATTATAGTAGTTATATTCTTGTACATAGGGGATAGATAGCATTATAGCAGCTATATTCCTGTACATAGGGGGCAGTATTATAGTAGTTATATTCCTGTACATAGAGGGCAGTATTACAGTAGTTATATTCCTGTACATAGAGGGCAGTATTACAGTAGTTATATTCCTGTACATAGGGGGCAGTATTATAGTACTGTACTGTATTCCGTTCTCTAATCCTTCGTATTTGAATACGTTTGACCCTTAGACACGTCATGGGAAATAAAGTGTCACTTGTCAGACCTCCTGGACGTGTAGTTGATCTGTGGTCAGGCGCCAGCGTACAGACCGAATAAAAAACGTGTGCGTCTCCTCTCGCCTTTACAACATTAATGGAATGAATTTAATGCCTCACAAGGCACTTGCCAATGTCCCTAATCCTTTTAAGCTGCTTGTAGAGTACTTATGACTAATGGCAGTCGACTTAAGAACATGGCACATTTTTACCCATAAAACAGAGCGCCGCGCTGCAGCTGTGAATTACTGATGGGAGAAGTCTGCACCTTACACGCTCGTGCTGCGAGCTGAATGCTTAATAGCTCCGAAACAGATTAATGAGCGCAGACTTTAATCTTTCTCGAGATCTCTATTTTGAGCACTTCTTGCACAGTTTGGATGATTTTTTTTCTTTTTTTTATATAAAACACAAAAGGAGGTAAGAATGTATCCGAAGCTTACGCCACATGTGAACTGCTACAGGAATGTAATGAAAAAAGTAGGGAGATAGTGTCAACAAAGTATCCGTCCGCAAAAAAGAGCCGTCTCCATGGTGACAGCAATGAATCGCTCCATTGGATGCTCGTGTTCAGTAAAATCTGCTGCATTTGCTAGAAAATCCCCAAAAATACAGAGTTTATTAAATTTTTTGGATTAGATTATGGTATGAATGTTTATAACAAATGCTGTGATGTTCTTAAGGAGAACTCGTCTTATGTGACTTTTTTTAGGAAATTATTTTATCATCCCTTTAAGGGTCTCCTCATCAGAAGGTGGATATTGGAAAAGTTTTACCCAAGGCAAAAGAAAAAAGGCAGTCCCCTAGTTAAAGACACCCGACAGACGACCCTTCGTTAAATCGGACCTCTCTACCCCCTGTGACCTCTGGTGAAGTCTCTGGATGTTACTATAGTCCCCAGCTGTAATGATCAGCTGTAAGGTGTCTGTAATGAAGTAATTAAACAAATCTTACCCAACTTGCAGAAAGAAAAATAAAGATAAGCAAAAAAAAACACCTTTTGGATATAGTTGAGTAAAAGTCTATGGACATTTCATTAGTGAGGGGAGGCTGCTGGACATTTCATTAGTGAGGGGAGGCTGCTGGACATTTCATTAGTGAGGGGAGGCTGCTGGACATTTCATTAGTGAAGGGAGGCTGAAGGAGATTAGATTAAAATGGGTATTGCCACAAAGTCAAGATTCTTAAAAGTACTCAGAATAACAAAATTCTCTAATAACCCATTCTCTAATTCAACAAAAATACTGAATTTCACAGATAAAATTACAACATGTCTCTATCAGTTCTCAGTTCCAGCAAGGTGCGGAAACTTACTCTAGAAGCTACATACAGATAAAATCTTTAACAAGGGAAAGGGGGCATATAGCAGAGCCGACTTTTATGTGTTATAGGAGAATTAGTAGAGCGGAGAGTGTAATTGTGTTTTATATCCATCTCATGGATATCAACATCTCATCTCTGATCAGACTGATCTCTCTTTTTCTATGTGTCAGATATTAGTACAATGCCAGAAGCTAAATGAAAGTGTAGATAAACCCTGTGCCCTGATAATCTAAGCACATTGTCAGCACAAAGCATCTCACAGCACAGAGGTGTCATGAAGTGTCTGCTTAGAGAATCCCCGCTCACACACTGGAATCTTACACTGACCATCACTGAGTGATAAGAGATAAAACAGCAATAAAACTCAAGGAAAATTGTAAAGTAAGGGGTTAAAAGGACCTTCACTTTGTAAACATCTCTGGGGGAATACAATTTCGGCACTTTCTTTCATGGACAAACCCCTTTAGTGAGGAGTGTCAGCTGTACTTTTTTATTTATGAGGGGAGGTTGCTGTACAGTTTATTAGTGAGGGGAGGCTGCGGCCTACTGGTGCTATAATAATGTAATTTTATAGGAAACTATTTATATTTTTCTAAGTTTTCACAGTATTTTTTGTGGTAAAATTGGGTGCCTCAGATTGTACTTGACTATATACGGCATTAATAAAGAAAAAGTAAACATTTTAATAGTTTTCGGGGAAGGGGAGGGTGGCAATGAGGGGTAAGTGAAATAAACTTCTTAAATACAATATAACATCCGGGGCTGCAGGGTTTATTTTTACATCATCAGCCTCCAAGGTTCAAACCGGAATAAGAGGGAAATGACAATGTCACTTCAATATCTAAAATAAGCGCAGAAGATGCGAGGAGCTAAAGAATAACGACTAAGAAAGGGTCTTATAACTGGAATAAAGCCGAACAGAAAACAAAAACAACAAGCAGTTAAAAGAAAAAAAAGTTTAATTGTTGCCATGACAACAGAATTCTAAAAATGTGAACTTAATTTTAATTGTATTTAATAGCTTTTAAATGAAGCTTGACGGCGTGCGGCACCCAGAGAAAGCCGTGCTGATGAAGCTTTAAAAATAAACCCCTTAAAGTAAAGTCATGTTCTTCAAAGATTAATAAAAAACAAGTTACATAATAATACTGTGATAAAATAGGGAATAACGTCTCCTATGTACAAGAATATAACTACTATAATACTGCCCCCTATGTACTAGAATATAACTACTATAATACTGCCCCCTATGTACAAGAATATAACTACTATAATACTTCCCCCTATGTACGAGAATATAACTACTATACTACTGCCCTCTATGTACAAGAATATAACTACTATAATACTGCCCCTATGTACAAGAATATAACTACTATAATACTGCCCCCTATGTACAAGAATATAACTACTATAATACTGCCCCCTATGTACAAGAATATAACTACTATACTACTGCCCCCTATGTACAAGAATATAACTACTATAATACTGCCCCCTATGTACAAGAATATAACTACTATAATACTGCCCCCTATGTACAAGAATATAACTACTATAATACTGCCCCCTATGTACAAGAATATAACTACTATAATACTGCCTCCTATGTACAAGAATATAACTACTATAATACTGCCCCCTATGTACAAGAATATAACTACTATAATACTGCCCCCTATGTACAAGAATATAACTACTATAATACTGCCCCCTATGTACGAGAATATAACTACTATAATACTGCCCCCTATGTACAAGAATATAACTACTATAATACTGCCCCCTATGTACAAGAATATAACTACTATAATACTGCCTCCTATGTACAAGAATATAACTACTATAATACTGCCCCCTATGTACAAGAATATAACTACTAAAATACTGCCCCTATGTACAAGAATATAACTACTATAATACTGCCTTTATGTACAAGAATATAACTACTATAATACTGTCCCCTATGTACACAAATATAATAACTATAATACTGTCCCCTATGTACAAGAATATAACTACTATAATACTGCCCCCTATGTACAAGAATATAACTACTATAGTACTGCCCCCTATGTACAGGACTATAACTACTATAATACTGTCCTCTATGTACAAGCATATAACTACTATAATACTGCCCCCCTATGTACAAGAATATAACTACTATAATACTGCCCCCTATGTACAGGAATATAACTACTATAACACTGTCCCCTATGTACAAGAATATAACTACTATAATACTGCCCCCTATGTACAAGAATATAACTACTATAATACTGCCCCATATGTACAGGAATATAACTACTATAATACTGCCCACTATGTACAAGAATATAACTACTATAATACTGCCCCCTATGTACAGGAATATAACTACTATAATACTGCCCCCCATGTACAAGAATACAACTACTATAATACTGCCCACTATGTACAAGAAAATAACTACTATAATACTGCCCCCTATGTACAAGAATATAACTACTATAATACTGCCCCCTATGTACAAGAATATAACTACTATAATACTGCCCCCTATGTACAAGGATATAACTACTATACTACTGTCCCCTATGTACAAGGATATAACTACTATAATACTGTCCCCTATGTACAAGAATATAACACAATAATACTGCCCCCTATGTACAAGAATATAACTACTATAATACTGCCCCCTATGTACAAGGATATAACTACTATACTACTGTCCCCTATGTACAAGGATATAACTACTATAATACTGTCCCCTATGTACAAAAATATAACTACTATAATACTGCCCCCTATGTACAAGAATATAACTACTATAATACTTCCCCCTATGTACAAGAATATAACTACTATAATACTGCCCCCTATGTACAAGAATATAACTACTATAATACTGCCCTCTATGTACAAGAATATAACTCCTATAATACTGCCCCCTATGTACAAGAATATAAATACTATAATACTGCCCCCTATGTACAAGAATATAACTACTATAATACTGCCCCCTATGTACAAGAATATAACTACTATAATACTGCCCCCTATGTACAGGAATATAACTACTATACTACTGCCCTCTATGTACAAGAATATAACTACTATAATACGGCCCCTAGGTACAAGAATATAACTACTATAATACTGCCCCCTATGTATAAGAATATAACTACTATTATACTGCCCCCTAAGTACAGGAATATAACTACTATAATACTCCATAATATGTGCTGAATACACAGGTAATGTATTCTCAGTATCTCCCTTGTGCTTTGCACTGCAGCTTTGCTTCCTCATACAGGCTGCAGTGTATAATGAGAGATGTAGAACACTTAGTACAAGTCTGGAGGGAATAAACCTCTAATCTTCACAACTAGATTACGGTAGAGATGGGAGAGACTATTATACGGGGGGAGTCTGGGGATCTGCATTAATATCACTTTAACATTTTTTCCCTGCAAAAAGTAAGAAGTTTGAAAACAAATCAAAAATACAGTTTTATTAAAAGAAGAAATGATGTTTTCATTACGGAGGAAGCGGCTTGGAGTGGTAATTATTTTCCTTAATAAGCAAACCTTTATATATAGCGTCTATAGAAGATAAAGAGGCGTCTGCCGTAAATTACATTGCGATAAAAAAAAAAACGGATATTTTACTTGATGACAACCTTCATTTCCAATTAACTTAACGGGCAAAACTTAATAATGTTCCTATTCCTATTAAATGATAGGACATATTTTAGAATCAGCGGGGAAAAAAACCTGTTCTGTGGTGTGAGATGCTGCGTATCGCGGAGGACAACTAGGGGGGAAGGGGTTAATAATAACATGGCCGTGCTCTGGGTTTGTGATGCATTTATTTGGCCCAACCCATGGGAAGCCCTGCCGCAGCAAGGTGGTTGGCCACATTTTAAGGAGAACAACATTCAGCTTTCTTAAATTTAAAAACAAAAACAAAAACAAAAAAACACATCTCTTCATAAAATAAAACCAACCACCCAGGGGCAGATGTGGAGAGGTTTTTTGGCAGAAAACAGCAACATTTTTCAAACCTTGGACAACCCCTTTAATAATAATAATGTCTAAAAAGTAAGAGGGTGTAAAGTTAGACTAGACAATCTGAGGTGTAGAGGACGTCCCCTTGTCATGGTTACAGGTCTAGGTGTAGAGGACGTCCCCCTTGTCATGGTTACTGGTCTAGGTGTAGAGGACACCCCCTTGTCATGGTTACAGGTCTAGGTGTAGAGGACATCCCCTTGTCATGGTCACAGGTCTAGGTGTAGAGGACGTCCCCCTTGTCATGGTTACTGGTCTAGGTGTAGAGGACACCCCCTTGTCATGGTTACAGGTCTAGGTGTAGAGGACATCCCCTTGTCATGGTCACAGGTCTAGGTGTAGAGGACGTCCCCCTTGTCATGGTTACTGGTCTAGGTGTAGAGGACACCCCCTTGTCATGGTCACAGGTCTAGGTGTAGAGGACGTCCCCCTTGTCATGGTTACTGGTCTAGGTGTAGAGGACACCCCCTTGTCATGGTTACAGGTCTAGGTGTAGAGGACATCCCCTTGTCATGGTCACAGGTCTAGAGGACACCCCCTTGTCATGGTCACAGGTCTAGGTGTAGAGGACACCCCCTTGTCATGGTTACAGGTCTAGGTGTAGAGGACGTCCCCTTGTCATGGTTACAGGTCTAGGTGTAGAGGATGTCCCCTTGTCATGGTTACAGGTCTTGGTGTAGAGGACATCCCCTTGTCATGGTTACAGGTCTATGTGTAGAGGAATCCCCCATGTCACGGTTACAGCTCTAGGTGTAGAGGATGTCCCCTTGTCATGGTTACAGGTCTTGGTGTAGAGGACATCCCCTTGTCATGGTTACAGGTCTATGTGTAGAGGAATCCCCCATGTCACGGTTACAGCTCTAGGTGTGGAGGATGTCCCCTTGTCATGGTTACTGGTCTAGGTGTAGAGGACTCCTCCATGTCATGATTACAGCTCTAGGTGTAGAGGACGTCCTCTTGTCAGGATTACAGCTCTAGGTGTAGAGGACGTCCCTTGTCATGGTTACAGCTCTAGGTGTAGAGGATGTCCCCTTGTCATGGTTACAAGTCTAGGTATAGAGGACATCCCCTTGTCATAGTTACAGCTCTAGGTGTAGAGGACGTCCTCTTGTCAGGATTACAGCTCTAGGTGTAGAGGACGTCCCCATGTCATGGTTACAGGTCTAGGTGTAGAGTACACCCCATTGTCATGGTTACAGCTCTGGGTGTAGAGGACGTCCTCTTGTCATCGTTACAGCTCTAGGTGTAGAGGACGTCCCTTGTCATGGTTACAGCTCTAGGTGTAGAGGACGTCCCTTGTCATGGTTACAGCTCTAGGTGTAGAGGATGTCCCCTTGTCATGGTTACAAGTCTAGGTATAGAGGACATCCCCTTGTCATAGTTACAGCTCTAGGTGTAGAGGACGTCCTCTTGTCAGGATTACAGCTCTAGGTGTAGAGGACGTCCCCATGTCATGGTTACAGGTCTAGGTGTAGAGTACACCCCATTGTCATGGTTACAGCTCTGGGTGTAGAGGACGTCCTCTTGTCATGGTTACAGCTCTAGGTGTAGAGGACGTCCCTTGTCATGGTTACAGCTCTAGGTGTAGAGGATGTCCCCTTGTCATGGTTACAAGTCTAGGTATAGAGGACATCCCCTTGTCATAGTTACAGCTCTAGGTGTAGAGGACGTCCCCTTGTCATGGTTACAGGTCTAGATGTAGAGGACGTCCCCTTGTCATGGTTACAGGTCTAGATGTAGAGGACTCTCCCTTGTCATGGTTACAGCTCTAGGTGTAGAGGACTCCCCCTTGTCATGGTTACAGGTCTAGGTGTAGAGGACGTCCCCTTGTCATGGTTACAGGTCTAGGTGTAGAGGACATCCCCTTGTCATGGTTACAGGTCTAGGTGTAGAGGACATCCCCTTGTCATGGTTACAGGTCTAGGTGTAGAGGACTCCCCATGTCATGGTTACAGGTCTAGGTGTAGAGGATGTCCCCTTGTCATGGTTACAGGTCTTGGTGTAGAGGACATCCCCTTGTCATGGTTACAGGTCTTGGTGTAGAGGACATCCCCTTGTCATGGTTACAGGTCTAGGTGTAGAGGAATCCCCCATGTCACGGTTACAGCTCTAGGTGTAGAGGACGTCCCTTGTCATGGTTACAGGTCTAGGTGTAGAGGACATCCTCTTCTCATGGTTACAGGTCTAGGTGTAGAGGACATCCCCTTGTCATGGTTACAGGTCTAGGTGTAGAGGACATCTCCTTGTCATGGTCACAGTTCTAGGTGAAGAGGACATCCCCTTGTCATGTTTACTGGTCTAGGTGTAGAGGACTCCCCCATGTCATGATTACAGCTCTAGGTGTAGAGGACGTCCTCTTGTCATGATTACAGCTCTAGGTGTAGAGGACGTCCCCATGTCATGGTTACAGGTCTAGGTGTAGAGGACATCCCCTTGTCATGGTTACAGGTCTAGGTGTAGAGGACATCCCCTTGTCATGGTTAGAGGTCTAGGTGTAGAGGTCATCCCCTTGTCATGGTTACAGGTCTAGGTGTAGAGGGTGCCCTCTTTTCATGGTTACAGGTATGAATATAGAGGGAGTCCTCCTGGCCAAGGCTAAGTGTGGAGGACATAACCTTGCCATTGTCACAAGTCAAGGTGTAGAGGATGTCCCCTTGTTAAAGGTATAGATACAGAGGGAGTCCTCCTGGCCAAGGTTAAAGGTCTAGGTATAGAGGATGTCCCTATGGTTACAGCTCTAGGTTTAGAGGACGTCCCCTTATCATTTTACAAATATAGGTGTAGAGGACCTCCCATTGTAGTGGCTACAGGTCTAGGTATGGAGGACGCCCTCTTGTCATGGTTTACGGCGAACCACTAAAATAATCTGTTTTTACATACGATAAAGTTTATCACAAGTATCTTAACCCCTTAACGCTCTGCGCCGTAGCTCTACGGCGCAGAGGTATAAGGGATGTATGAAGAGGGCTCACGGGCTGAGTCCTCTTCATACAGAGGTGGGGGTTTTTGCATTTTGCACAAAACCCCCACCGCTAATAACCGCGGTCGGTGCTTGCACCGATCGCGGCTATTAACCCTCTAAACGCCGCCCGCAAAGTCGCGGGCGGCGTTTAAAAGACGGCGGCGCGCGGGCGCCGCCATCTTTTTTTCGATCGCCACGCCCCCGAACGTCATCGGGGGGCGGCGATCGGTTACCATGGTAGCCTCGGGTCTTCTCTTGACACGAGGCTACATGGTTTATGCAGGTTCGTTACAATGAGCCAGTGGCTCATTGTAATGTAAGACCTGCAAAAACGCCATATATTGCAATACTGTAGTATTGCAGTATATGGTAGGAGCGATCTGACCATCTAGGGTTAATGTACCCTAGATGGTCTAAAAAATAGTGAAAAAAAAAAGAAAAAAAAAAGTTTAAAAAATAAAAAAAATTAATAAAATATTAAAAGTTCAAATCACCCCCTTTCCCTAGAACGGATATAAAACATAACAAACAGTAAAAATCACAGACATATTAGGTATCGCCGCGTCCCAAAATGCCCGATCTATCAAAATATAAAAACGGTTACGGCCGGCGGTGACCTCCGAGGCGGGAAATGGCGCCCAAATGTCCGAAATGCGACTTTTACACCTTTTTACATAACATAAAAAATGAAATAAAAAATGATCAAAATGTCGCACAGACCTCAAAATGGTAGCAATAAAAACGTCGCCTCATTTCGCAAAAAATGACCCCTCACACATTTCCGTGCGCCAAAGTATGAAAAAGTTATTAGCGTCAGAAGATGGCAAAAAAAATTTTTTCTTTTTAGTACACATTCGTTTAATTTTTGAAAATGTATTAAAACACAATAAAACCTATATAAATTTGGTATCACCGCGATCGCACCGAACCAAAGAATAAAGTAGGCGTGTTATTTGGAGCGAAGAGTGAAAGTCGTAAAAACTGAGCCCACAAGAATGTGACGCACGTGCGGTTTTTTTTCAATTTTTCCACATTTGGAATTTTTTTTCAGCTTCGCAGTACACGGCATGTTAAAATAAATAACATTACGGGAAAGTAAAATTTGTTACGCACAAAATAAGCCCTCACACAGGTCTGTACACGTAAAAATGAAAAAGTTATGGATTTTTGAAGTTGGAGAGCGAGAAATTAGCCGAAAAACCCTCCGTCCTTAAGGGGTTAATAAATCACTTCCTATTTGTGTCTTCAGTTTGCCCCCCCCAAAAAAAAAATAACAAATATTTCATACTTGTATCAAGCTCTTTACTTTTTCAAAAAGTGCTCCAGAATCGGAAAAGGGCCAATTTTAATTTTATGAACTTTTTTTTTTTTTTTTTTTTACATTTTTGTTTAGCTATGGAAGGCCTGAAAAATCTACTGAGAGGGTTAAAATCCAGAATGCTGATTCTCAAGTAGAAGTGAAAACATTCACACTTGCCTGTACTGCAGAGCGGCTGACAAGGCACAAATCAGAGGGAGTCTTCGGGCTGTCTATGCAGGGAAAGATTAAATGTGAACACATCCAGCCTCAATAAGGTCTCTCTCAGAAGCCGCACTCGAGGTAACTCAGAACTTAAAATAAAACTTGACTCAGCAATAAAATGTACACAAAAAAAAAAAACAAAAAAAAAACACCTTATAAATAAGTAAAAGTCCATCTGTTGTCGTGTCACTTTTTCCTCCATCAATGTTCCACAGCGGTTGACACAGGAACAGAAATATATATATATATGTATGTATCTAGATCAAATATTTATAAGGTAGAGAAAAAAAACTGGCGAATCCTAATAATAAAAGTTGGACATTTTTGTTACTTTTTTGTGAAGTACTATACAGGCAGTCCCTGGGTTACATACAAGATAGGTTCCATAGGTTTGTTCTTAAGTTGAATTTGTATACGGAACCGTATATTTTATAATCGTAGTTCCAGACAATTATTTTTTTTCCCCCAGTGACAATTGGAGTTTCAATTTTTTTTTTTTTTTTTGCTGTAATAGGACCAAGGATTATCAATAAAGCCTCATTACAAAAACCTTATAACTGATCATTGCAGTCTGCGAGTATAGTAACATCCAGAGAGGTCACCAGAGGTCACAGGGGGCAGAGAAGTCCGTCTGTAAGTCAGGTGTCCTTAAGTAGGGGACGGTAATTTTTTTAATGTAATAATTTTTTCCTTTTGAATTTTCTCTTTACTCTCCTCCTCTGGTTTGCTATCAATCCCATAATGCTTTGGCACAGCCTCACATGGTCGGACAGTAACAGGAGAATCGGGAGCACTGTGATTAGCCTCACCATCTATATTTTCTGTATCCAGAGTTTTATATATAACTGTATGACCGGAACCTAATCGTTATTAGTAACTATGGTGGGAGGTTCTGCCTCACTGTGGAAACTCTGGGGGTCATTTACTAAGGCCCCGAATCACGTTTTTTCCGTCGGGTTGCCCAAAATTTTCCGATTTGCGCCAGATTGCCCCGGGTTTTGGCGCACGCGATCGGATTATGGTTCTGGCCCTCGGAAAACCCGACGGATTCGGAAAAACCTCCGTATTTAAAAAAAAAAAAAAAAAGGGTTGCTCGACACGCACTTACCTGCACCCAGCCTAGCTTCGTGAACTTCAGTGAACTCCGACGGACTTCAGCGCAGCAGTGACACCTAGTGGACATCGAGCACACTACCTTAGTGAATCGCCGGAAGACCCGCCGCTAGATCGAGAATGGACCGGGTAAGTAAATGTGCCCCTCTGTCTTATACAGGCAGTCCTGTGGCTACATACAAGAGAGGTTTGTTCTTAAGTTGAATTTGTATGAAAGTCGGAACTGTATATTTTATTATTGTCACCCGAGCCAAAAATTTTATTGGCCTTTGTGAAAATTGAATTTTAAAAGTGTTGGGTTGTCACCAGGATTAACAATAAAACTTCATAGCAGACACTTTGATAACTGTTACAGCTGATCATTTTAGCCTGGGGCTAAAGAACAGAAAATTACAAACATCAAGAGTTCTATTTGTAACTAGGGGTGGTCCATAAGTCGGGTGTTCTTAGAGGGCATCTACCACCATCCTAAGAACACCCGTATGCAAAGCACTGTATGCAAATGAGCCTCATGTGCTCCATACTCCATAGGTGTTAATGGAGCATGGAGCCCCTGAGGCTTATTTGCATAAAATCTTTCATCCTGGTGGTAGATGTCCTTTAAGTAGGGGACTGTCTGTACTATTTATCATACAAGAATATTTAATGTTTGTGATGCGCGAGACATAGATCTCCAAATTATAGAAATTGTGGATCCATATTGCTAAGCAAACACCCTGATGTGATAAAAATGGGTCAGGGTTGTGAAAAGGGACCTTACTTTATTTAAGGGACTTTACCAAGATGGCAACTTGACCGATTTAGAGAAGCAGTCATGCAATGTTGAGTATCGGTCTCTGTTTATGGTATTGGAGGTTTCGTATCCCTCGTTTCTGGTATTGTACTGCTGCTATAAAGGGGTGGAGTCTGTTATGTTTGGGAACATGTTTTGGTACCAAATGCATTTTGGGATAGGGGATCTAGACAGTTTCTGGGTTGAGCCCGCATTGATATGAGAAAAATGATATGTTCTGAAGACAATTCATCAAAATAAAAAAAACGGTTAATTTAATTATGAACAAAAAAAACTTTATTGAACCTTAAGGACCTCTTAACTGTCAGTGGTTATCACTGGAAAACCAGCTGAGTAGGATTATAAAACAAAGTAGTCAAAAAATTATGGTTCTATATGGGCGGGACTTTGGCACGTTAAAGGGAGGAACCTTTTCTTTAAATAATTAAGATTGAAGGGAATTTTTTTATGTGGGAAAAAAAAATCTGTAAAAATTCATGAAAAAATACAAAAAAAAGGTACAAAAATCACTGACATTTCTGAGCGCTCTCTCTACAAGAGTAAAAAATTAACAGCAGCAGCAAAGAGGTGAAGAGACAGTGACTGTAATATGTTATCAGAATGCAGAAGGGCAACTGTCAAGAGGAAAAAAAAAAAATTCCCAGCCCGAGGCAGAGAACATTTCAATAAAACTGATTTACAGGTATAGAATAATTTAAAAGGTGCAGGCAGCGGTAAATTACTGAGGCTTCTTCACTTCCCACTTTAAGTCAAAGAAAAATTGATGTTTTACATTTTTTTAACAGTTAATAATAAAGATGAACTAAAAAAAAAAAATAAAAAACTATAATAATGTAATCATTTGGAATTTAACAAAAAAAATCTTTATATAATGCACAAAATTGTAGAATAATAGGAATTTAAACTTAGTCATGCACAGGCAGTCCCCGGGTTACATACAAGATAGGGTCCGGAGGTTTGTTCTTAAGTTGAATTTGTATTCAATCACGTCAACCAACGTCTCCCTCCTCCCCCCTCCCTTTTTCCTAACATATTCATTTTAACTTCTAAGTAATTCTATATTTATATTTTTTAACAGAAGTCAAAAAGACTGCGACAAATTCATGTTTTTTTTTAATTTCTATTCTTTGTTTACAAGAAACAACGGCCATTTGTGTTTTTTTTTTATCGAATATGTTATATATAACACACGTTCAGAACTTTTTGTATTATTATTACCGTATATACTCGAGTATAAGCCGACCCAAGTATAAGCCGAGGCCCCTAATTTTAAGACAAAAGCCTTGTAAAACCTTTTTTTTTTTTTTTTTTACTCGAGTATAAGCCGAGTTTGGGTTTTTAGCACATTTTTTTGTGCTGAAAAACTAGGCTTATACTCGAGTATATATGGTATGTATTTTAGATGGTGTCCAATTTTAATTTTTTTGTATAACGGAGGTCCGATTTACAACAGCGTGACAATTTTTTTTTTTAAACTAACCAAATTTTTCTTTTTTTTTTAATCAATTCTAATATATTATTTCAGGATGTATTAGATAACAAAATGTTCATAAATTTTTATATTTGTTCTAGAATGTGTCCATTTTTTAAATCTTGTATAACTGAGCACTGATTTGCCAAAAAGAAAAAGAAAATGCCAAAAATTCATAATTTTTTTTCTTTTTCACTAACAAATGGGCAATTTTATATTTTTATTGAATATATTATGTTACCGGAACCTATTAGACTACACAAGTTCTTTACTTTTTTATTATTTATTCTACTATACATCCATTTTTATTCCTTTTTTTTTTCCTTGTATAACCGAGTTCTGATTTACAAGAACGCAACAAATGCCGTGTTGTCAGAAGAGAAACCTTGTCACAGCCGTGATCAACACCTCTGGCTCAGGGGTGACAGGTAATATTACCAATTGTGAAAAAAGCAGATTTCATGCCCTGCAGTCACTGTCTATCTGGCGCTTGACACGTAGGGTAGAAAGAAGTATATTACGCTGCTTAAAACCAACATGACTCCTATTAAATCCCTATGCAGGCTGTCAAAAAAGATAAAAGGCGCGGACATGAACCTGAAAACTCCGCTGCTTGTTTTAGAAATCTAACAGTTTTACGCTGTCAACTTTGTCGAGGAATATGCAATATCTCTCTCTCCAGAGCCGGTGCCGAGCAGATATGTGGTCACCGGGAGGAAGGTAGTAAAAGGTCACTTATTCTAATGGTCAAAACCCAAGGATCTACTTTCCATTCGCCACTTTACGCGCTAAATTTTGTCAAATTTGAAAATGTAAAAAAAATTGACTTCATTGTAATTTTTGGAATCTTGGGAGTTGAGGAGGTCTACCGGCTCCACAATCTCCACACATGTAAAACCAGCATTTTGTATGGCTCCTCTTAAGCTTTCCATAGATTTCTTTCCTGTTCCCTGTTTCGAAAATTCTCTTCATGTCTTCATATAAATTAAGCTTCATGGTGCACAAGGGGCGGAGTCATGTTTGCTGGTGATCCCGTTTTTATCTATGGGGCCCAGAGCCCACCCTTTACATAAAAATAGGCATCACTTGGTCAAAAAGGGGGCATAAAGAAGAAATCAGGTGCGACAATTTAAGTGGTCCTGCTCCTGGTGCTCCAAGAAGCTAATTTGCATATAGAGGGCAATTGATTTTTCTTTAAAATAAAGCAAAGCTGGGAAAAAGGAAAGCCAAGCCTACAAAGTTTAAAATCTGACCTACGCAGCGCCGGTATCACTTGTGTGTTGACTAACTAGATATAGATGTAGCCGTACAATAACGGCATCAATAAGCTTTTTACGGTAACTTGATTTGCGCCATATTTAGATTTGCGCCATATTTATCAATATTATTGAGTCTCGCATAGAAAAGGGTGTGGCCTCGTATGAAAGAGGTGTAGTTAGGGGGAAAGTGGGCGTGGCCTAAGCAACGGCGCTGCACACTAAAGATGCACCAAGTTTACAGAACAATTTTCTGTTGAATAATAAGTCAACTAATAGGAGTTGTAAAATTTAAATAGAGGGTCTAACTTTTAGACAGCGTTCGCATACTCGTCCCTTTGTGTCTTTGTGAAATAACCTCAACTTTTTAAGAAAAACAAAAAGAAGTTAAAAGTTAAAAATGTTTTTTTTTACATTTCTTCTTGTTCATGCTAATTTTAGAAAAAAAATGTAAAGTTCTGTGGTTTTGAATGTTAGGAGAGGTTGAAACTTCCTGTTCAGTAGAGATCACATCAGATTGGACTGATGGTGGGACTGAGTCTGGCCTTGAAACGCGTTTCCCCTCTCTTTTACTAGTCAGGTTATTCTGTGCCCCTACAAACAGCTTGTTTTTGTGTTTTAATTATAACATTAAAATATACATTAAAGGATTTGTTGCATTAGTGGACTTTTTTCCATGATCTTCCCAGTTGAAGACAAAAAAAATTGTATTCCCGATATGGAGAATCAAAGCATGGTTTCACAGCTCCCTTCCTCCTCCATCCTAAACAAGGACCTCTCTAATGGTCACAGAGCAGGCCCAAACTACAAAACCACAGAGATCTATGACTCATCTCCAGTCTATTGTTTCCCATTACTGCTGTGAAGCATCTCTGTGAATGCTGTGAGAGGGGAGGAGGAGCTGATATGAGAACTTTGGAATATGTGGTAAGCAGAAACAATACTCAGTCAGAACACAGGAGAAAGTAATACATACAGGAGCCATGCAAACAGAAGGAAACAGGTTCAGGTTACACAGAAAATTTGGGGTTGTGTTAGAAATAACCCTGCCGTACCTTGTGGCTGCAGACTGACGTTGGACTGCAGCAATGGGACAGGCTTTCTTCATTGAACATTCAATGTGGACCCTCCTGCAGAAATGTGGTGTAAATGGAAAAGGAGGGAAAAGACAGCATGAAATTAAAAGTCTAAGGAGATAATAGGAGTAGGAGAGAGAAGGTTAGACAGGGAAGCAGACAGTAATAGAGCAGAGGACACAAGCCACTGGGACGCTCCGTGCCGCTGGACCACAGATTTCAAAGGGATTGTATTAATAAAAATAAAACAAAAAAAATAAAAAATACTCACCTTACTTCCATTACTCCATTTCTGACCCTTCACATGTCCTTCCTCTGGGACTCTCCATGTCTCATGGTCCTCTCGACATGGAAAAGTGACCATAAAGCTCAACCATGGCTGTAGGTGGTAACCGACGAGGCCAGTGATTGGCTAAGTTGTTCTATTTCTTTGTCGAGAGGCATCGGGAACAACAGAGATTGGAGGACATTGTATTGTTATTTTTTTTTTATTGGGACCAGGACTAAGAACTTGTACCTACCGTAAGCCCTACTTCAAGTTCAGGACGGCACCTCCTGTCTAGGTCGGCCTTTGTTGGGATAATGAAGCTTAGTCATGACGACACTTAACCTCACCCACCAAAGGCGTCATGCCAAACCGTGATTAGGAAGTTCTTTTTTTTTTTAAACGTAGGTGCACCATGTGACCCTGAGATGATCCCAAATTCTGTTCTAAAAGCCCAATCTTTGAGGACATTCTATCGTATATACTTATTGCGTGAAGATACTGGCAACAATTTGCCCAACGTCAGCCTTTAACTATCCACCTTGGTGCACAGACAGGTCATAGATGTACTTATTACACATGTCCCCTCTTGCCCACCATACTTCTTATCATAGACCACCATGTTTGATTAGGCCACGTTCTTCTAATTTTCCATGGACGGTTCTGAATGGACCTAAAACAAGTCTGTGCAGGATGAGGAGGCAGTCAACAGTACAGCAAACAGAACGTCTTTCTATTACTACTTAAATCAATGTAAGTATTTCAGCGTAAATGGCGGTCACCTAGACTGTAAGTCAAGTGGTAGACAACCAAGAGTAATAAGAAAAATAATTTTAAAAAACTGTAACGCAGTGCAGAATCTGAACAGGAAATTGCCAAACCATGTGGAGCTGCCACACCGGGTAGAGTCTCCGGCCATACATGTATAAGGAAAGGTCTTCCATTGGGAGTGAGGCAACTGCCGAAGCCAGGACCACAAGCTCCATCATCGGGAAACAAAGAGAAGGGAGCTGAAGCTGTATCATTTTTGTTGTGTTTGATCTAACCATTTTTTGGCCCATGGGGTCTCATTAATTTAGGTGTCTGTTCTGGGGTTTGAAAATTTTAGGGTTCTTTTTGCAGTTTTTAATTCACATTCATATTTTGGTTTAATTCTTTTACAAGTCTGGTCTGTGGTCGGATCTACTTGTGGAGTCTGGTTTGAAATCTAATTATTTAAAACGGTCTGGTCTATTGCACTATTTGAGAAGTTTAGATTACTTTACCAGTCAGGTCTTGGGTTTGCAGCATTTTTGGTATCTGGTCTTGGGTTAAATTTATTGAACCAGTCTGGTCTGTGGTCTGCACAATGTTTGAGATTTGGTCTGGGGTCTAGGTTATATAACCAGTCTGGTCTGTGGTCTGCACTAATTTTTGAGATTTGGTCTGGGGTCTAGGTTATATAACCAGTCTGGTCTGTGGTCTGCACTAATTTTTGAGATTTGGTCTGGGGTCTAGGTTATATAACCAGTCTGGTCTGTGGTCTGCACTAATTTTTGAGATTTGGTCTGGGGTCTAGGTTATATAACCAGTCTGGTCTGTGGTCTGCACTAATTTTTGAGATTTGGTCTGGGGTCTAGGTTATGTAACCAGTCTGGTCTGTGGTCTGCACTAATTTTTGAGATTTGGTCTGGGGTCTAGGTTATATAACCAGTCTGGTCTGTGGTCTGCACTAATTTTTGAGATTTGGTCTGGGGTCTAGGTTATATAACCAGTCTGGTCTGTGGTCTGCACTAATTTTTGAGATTTGGTCTGGGGTCTAGGTTATATAACCAGTCTGGTCTGTGGTTTGCACAATTTTTCAGATTTGGTCTGGGGTCTAGGTCATATAACCAGTCTGGTCTGTGGTCTGCAATATTTTTGGATCTGGTCTTGGGTCCAGATTACTTTAGTAGTCTGGTCTGGGGTCTATAATATTTTTTGGAAGCTGGTCTTGGGTCTAGATCACATTACCAGCCTGGTTTGTGGTCTGCAACAATTTTAAGATCTGGTCTTGGGTTTAAATTACTCTACCAGTCTGATCTGTGGTCTACACTACTTTTCAGTTCTGGTCTGGGTCCAGATTACTAAACTAGTCTAGCCTGTGGTCTATACTATTTTTGGGAGATGGTCTTGGGTCTAGATCACATTACCAGTCTGGTTTGTTATCTGCACTATTTTTAAGATATGGTCTTGGGTCTAGATTACTCTTCCAGTCTGATCTGTGGTCTGCACTAATTTTGGGACTAGATTATTTTTTTTTACCAGTCTGGTGTGTGGTTTGCACTACTTTTGTCCGGTGTCTGAAATGATTAAGTGGTAAAGTTGAGGGCATTACATAAATTTAAGTCTTGGTTTTAAGGTGAATTTTAAGAGTCTAATTTGGAGAATCAATGGGAACTATGCATGAATCTGTTTAAAAAAAAATAATCTGCATAAAAAAATGTGTCTAAAGCCCCTGGACAACATTTATCAAGGGTTTTAGACATTTTGAATGTGTAACAACTATAGAAAGGATGAGTATTTATAGATAAAATAAAGATAGTACTGTTGATGTATGATTGATTTATGGATTCCCCCACCCTTCCCATTCCGTGGTAGAACGTTACGATCCGTGATCTCCTGATAAATTATTTGGGATAGATTCTGAATGACAATGAATCCCTCTTTAACTAATGGTAAATTCCTTCTATTCTAGGCCCCTGACAGGAATTCAATAGCAATTCTTACTCACTCAAGGGGTGCCCAACATATTTAAGCGGCAGAGGGGAGAGATCAGACAGCTGCAAACAAGGGCCGACAGCTCATTTCCCGCATCCGCCTGCCCGAGATCATCGTGACGGCCACTGCTGCTGCCCCTGCCCATTACACAAAAGCAATGAACTTTTAATTTTGGTTAGTTCTGCCTAGAATGAGCCTCACAAGTTCTCCTGTAATGAGGTTTTTTCCACTAATCTCTTGCAGAGATGTGCCGCGTCTCATGGTGGACCACAAAGACCACACATACAATAGCTGTAGCCACTATTCCGAGGAATCGCAAGTCGTCCCCAATCTACAAGCAGAACTTTCTCATCTGTGAGGGTCCCACTGCTGAGACTCCAAATGATTGTGAGAATGGGGTATCTGGCGACACATGTGTACTTGATATTCCATTATCTGGGAACAATGCTATCCGATCTCCGAATGACTGCGCCTGCTCACTGTAGGGGAAGTGTCCTGCATTAAAATCCTTTCTTGAGACAATCCATGGCATGAATGTAGTAAAATCTTAAGGGGGTTGGCCACTTAACAATAAATATCCTCTATTAGGCATGTCTCTGCAAATATAAGTACCTGTGTCTTTGCTTCCTTTAAAAGCTGCAGTCTTTCCCTGTTCTGCTGCAGCTCCTCCTATTCAGCAGAGCTTAGGGTTATAAAGAAGAAAGCATGGAGGCTCTGCACACATTACAAAAGTAAGCAGCAGGACAACTGAATCACTTGATGAACATTCAGGGATTATCCACAAGGCAGTAAAGGCACTTAGGAAAGAAGTGACCAACCTCTTTCATTTCTATGTATATGCAAATGAGTAATTCAGTGCACCATGGGCGTGGCTAGGAGATACCGTGCACTCTCACTTGCCTGGTCTACCAGTAACTGAATGTTACAGGTCCATGGAGAGTAAATGGATTGTCTGCACACATGCAACCATCACAGAAGACTACTGTAGGTACTCGGCACCCCTATCCAGGGGAAGAGAACACCGGTTTACTTTTGAGAGTAGGTACAAAACAGTCTGACCTTGTAAATTACAAGCACAGCAGAGACTGGTATCAAGAACATGGAGGAGTCGGGTGGTGAATTCTTGTGTAGACGCTAAGTGACCAGTCAACAGAATTCTAAGGTTTCCATATATTGTAACGTTATGTCCCTTATACCAGTAATTCTAAAGCACAAAATACTTGTCTATAGCAAAATACTGGGCAGAGTAACAACAGGAGTTGGAATGTGATGAGACCCCCCAGCGATCACAAGAACGGGGGATTTGTCCCCCCCAAAGTCAGGTTAGAGTAATTCCTGCCTCTCCATGACATTTTGAAGGGACTGTAGAGAATGAAAGGAGAGGCTGCACTTTCGGGTCTGATTTGAGTGCAGCTGCTCCTATCACAACTCACTAACAGGCAAAAACTAATGTCACAACATAAGAATTTAGCTTGTCCAGCCCATTTATATATTTTATATATCATAGTTATCTACATAAAAATAGTTTCAATCACTGTGTACATACATGACATTACTTATCCTGTACTGATCCTGAGTTACATCCTGTATTATACTCCAGAGCTGCACTCACTATTCTGCTGCTGGTGCAGTCACTGTACATACATGACATTACTTATCCTGTACTGATCCTGAGTTACATCCTGTATTATACCCCAGAGCTGCACTCACTATTCTGCTGCTGGTGCAGTCACTGTGTACATACATGACATTACTTATCCTGTACTGATCCTGAGTTACATCCTGTATTATACCCCAGAGCTGCACTCACTATTCTGCTGCTGGTGCAGTCACTGTGTACATACATGACATTACTTATCCTGTACTGATCCTGAGTTACATCCTTTATTATACTCCAGAGCTGCACTCACTATCTGCTGCTGGTGCAGTCACTGTGTACATACATGACATTACTTATCCTGTACTGATCCTGAGTTACATCCTGTATTATACTCCAGTGCTGCACTCACTATTCTGCTGCTGGTGCAGTCACTGTGTACATACATGACATTACTTATCCTGTACTGATCCTGAGTTACATCCTGTATTATACACCAGAGATGCACTCACTATTCTGCTGCTGGTGCAGTCACTGTACATACATGACATTACTTATCCTGTACTGATCCTGAGTTACATCCTGTATTATACTCCAGAGCTGCACTCACTATTCTGCTGCTGGTGCAGTCACTGTGTACATACATGACATTACTTATCCTGTACTGATCCTGAGTTACATCCTGTATTATACACCAGAGCTGCACTCACTATTCTGCTGCTGGTGCAGTCACTGTGCACATACATGACATTACTTATCCTGTACTGATCCTGAGTTACATCCTGTATTATACTCCAGAGCTGCACTCACTATTCTGCTGCTGGTGCAGTCACTGTGTACATACATGACATTACTTATCCTGTACTGATCCTGAGTTACATCCTGTATTATACTCCAGAGCTGCACTCACTATTCTGCTGCTGGTGCAGTCACTGTGCACATACATGACATTACTTATCCTGTACTGATGCTGAGTTACATCCTGTATTATACCCCAGAGCTGCACTCACTATTCTGCTGCTGGTGCAGTCAGTGTGTACATACATGACATTACTTATCCTGTACTGATCCTGAGTTACATCCTGTATTATACTCCAGAGCTGCACTCACTATCTGCTGCTGGTGCAGTCACTGTGTACATACATGACATTACTTATCCTGTACTGATCCTGAGTTACATCCTGTATTATACCCCAGAGCTGCACTCACTATTCTGCTGCTGGTGCAGTCACTGTGTACATACATGACATCACTTATCCTGTACTGATCCTGAGTTACATCCTGTATTATACTCCAGAGCTGCACTCACTATTCTGCTGCTGGTGCAGTCACTGTGTACATACATGACATTACTTATCCTGTACTGATCCTGAGTTACATCCTGTATCATACCCCAGAGCTGCACTCACTATTCTGCTGCTGGTGCAGTCACTGTGTACATACATGACATTACTTATCCTGTACTGATCCTGAGTTACATCCTGTATTATACCCCAGAGCTGCACTCACTATTCTGCTACATGATACTGGAGAGTCATCATTTAGCAGAAATACTGTAATGCAAGGAGTGGACAGACTTCCCAACCTTCCTCTGACCCTTTTACAGGGAGATAAAGCAGCAAGCACGCAAAACATTCCCAAACCCTATGGAAAGGACCCAAAATACCCACGATTTGTAGTCTGTGTGGTGAGGAGTCTTTCCTGTATATTGTAATGGGAATCCTGCTTCTCTTTTTAAAGAGATCTACATGAATTCCCAGCCCCAAACCCATGAAGTTGTCATGGAGGAGCTTCCATTACTGCTGATTTTCAGGGACATTTTGTAGGGACTTACTTTGGAAGAAGAGGAGTCGCACTCCTGGCATATCCATCCGTACCCCGTCTGCTTTGGAGACTTCTTCAGGGGAGGGTCCAGACAGCCAAAGTGGTAGCAGAGCCGACACTCATCACATCTGCAGAAGAAGCAGAAAACACATCGCTAGAGAAACCGGAGCAGTATTCATGGAGGAACCTAGGCTGGAAGATAGAGGGGAAACCTAAAATTACATGGTCTGAGAAATATGGATTCATATTCCAGGATTCTAACCTCTACAAGTGCAGTGGGTGGGGGGCGGGTGTCCTCACACTGCTGTGCTCTGTGCTCTCTGCAGACAGTGTTAGGTATTGTCAATAGGGAGATGTGTAATCAGGTCTTTGTGGTTTTTGTTAGTAACAGCAGGACTGTGATATGAGATGGATAGATATGAGATAGATAGATAGATATGAGATAGATAGATATGAGATAGATAGATAGATAGATATGAGATAGATAGATATGAGATAGATAGATATGAGATAGATAGATATGAGATAGATAGATAGATATGAGATAGATAGATAGATATGAGATAGATAGATAGATATGAGATAGATAGATAGATATGAGATAGATATGAGATAGATAGATATGAGATAGATAGATAGATAGATAGATAGATATGAGATAGATAGATAGATAGATATGAGATAGATAGATAGATAGATATGAGATAGATAGATAGATAGATATGAGATAGATAGATATGAGATAGATAGATAGATATGAGATAGATAGATAGATATGAGATAGATAGATAGATAGATAGATATGAGATAGATAGATAGATAGATATGAGATAGATAGATAGGAGATAGATAGATAGGAGATAGATAGATAGGAGATAGATAGATATGAGATAGATAGATAGATAGATATGAGATAGATATGAGATAGATAGATAGATAGATAGATAGATAGATATGAGATAGATATGAGATAGATAGATAGGAGATAGATAGGAGATAGATAGATAGGAGATAGATAGATAGGAGATAGATAGATAGGAGATAGATAGATAGGAGATAGATAGATAGGAGATAGATAGATAGGAGATAGATAGATAGGAGATAGATAGATGATAGGAGATAGATAGATAATAGGATATAGATAGATAGATAGATAGATAGATAGATATGAGATAGATAGATGATAGGAGATAGATAGATAGATAGATATGAGATAGATAGGAGATAGATATTACACACAATTTTTGCAGCTGATTTTAAGACGAGGGACTTATCGGCAAACAAGGATTTGGAAGAAGCCCAGAAGGAAAGACTGAGGCAATCTCCCGGCTCGGGGAAAGGACAAGTGTGCGGTTATATATTTCAATATTCTACAATGAGCCGCGGAAAGGTCATTGTGCTAGAAATATATGTGGCCATTCCTCCTCTCATTACACGGCGGGATCTTTATGCGGTGCACATCACCTCTCTGCGGCTATTAATAAAGCTGGAATGATGTGTTCAGGAGCCGGGGCGAGCGCCGCTCACATCCTCACTGACTGTAATTAAAGGCATACGGGCCTCTACCACAAGCTGCCTATACACAGCCCCCATCACACTATTGCTTGACATACGTCGTCCAGGAGGCACATATAGATGTACACAGGGGTGTGCACCAGCAGGAGTTTATACATTCAATTTAAAGGGAACCTATCAGCTCTCAGGGTGTTTATATGCAAGACCCCGGGTGCTGGTTACTGATTGCACGGCCCTCTACAGCCATCCACGGCCCTCTACAGTTATTTATGGTCGTCTACAGTCACCATCTATGGTCGTCTGAAGTCATCCACAGTTTTCTACGGTTGTCAACTGCGGCCTTCTACAGTCATCCACAGTCATTCATGGTCATCCACAGTCATCCACAGTCATCCACAGTCATCCACGGTCATTCACGGTCATTCACGGTCATCCACAGTCATTCACGGTCATCCACAGTCATTCACGGTCATCCACAGTCATTCACGGTCATCCACAGTTATTCATGGTCATCCGCAGTTATTCATGGTCAGCCGCAGTCATTCATGGTCAGCCACAGTCATTCATGGTCATCTACAGGTCATCTACAGTCATTCATGGTCATCCACAGTTATTCATGGTCATCCACAGTTATTCATGGTCATCCACAGTCATTCATGGTCATCCAGAGTCATTCATGGTCATCCACAGTCATTCATGGTCATCCACAGTCATTCATGGTCATCCACAGTCATTCATGGTCATCCACAGTCATTCATGGTCATCCACAGTCATTATCTATGGTCGTCTGAAGTCATCCACAGTGTTCTACGGTTGTCAACTGCGGTCTTCTACACTCATTCGTGGTCATCCACACTCATTCGTGGTCATCCACACTCATTCGTGGTCATCCACACTCATTCGTGGTCATCCACACTCATTCGTGGTCATCCACACTCATTCGTGGTCATCCACACTCATTCGTGGTCATCCACACTCATTCGTGGTCATCCACACTCATTCGTGGTCATCCACACTCATTCGTGGTCATCCACAGTCATTCGTGGTCATCCACAGTCATTCGTGGTCATCCACGGTCATTCACGGTCATCTACAGTCATTCATGGTCATCTACAGTCATTATCTATGGTCGTCTGAAGTCATCCACAGTGTTCTACGGTTGTCAACTACGGTCATGTAAGGTCATCCATACGGTCATGTCCGTCACCCACGGTCGTCTAAAGTCATCTACAGCATCTATGGACGTCTACAGTCATCCACAATCATCTATAATCATCCACGGTCGTCTACAATCATTTAAAGTCTTTGGTCTGCTATGGTCATATTAAGTCATCTAAAGTGGTCTACAGCCGTCTACAGTCGTCTACGATCGGCTACTGAAGCGAGTCTCTGCCATCACTATGGTCCTGTACTGTAATCATGTTTTTAATACGGGACATCAGTCCCATGGGATAGTGGTGGGGACTGCCATCATCATACTAGTAGTACAGTGTTTAGTATGGCTGACACAGTCTATAATTTACAGACTGGACTCGGCCTTAGGGCTAGATTAAAATATTTTAAACAAAATAACAAAAAAAATTCTAAAAAAAAAAAATAAACTAATCAAACCTTCAGTCTTATCCATAGCCAACACAAACTGCAACATATTTTTACCACAAAATGACAGAGATCAAACTTATAACAACAAAAATCACATAATAAATCAAAACACCATCAAGAAATCCAGATCTGCCCTCGCCAAGGCGTCGCTCGAGACCGAATGTCATGTCATTTTCCGCTCAAAATTAGTTAGTTCTTGATCGATACAGTTGATTCTAATTGCACAATGTAAATGAGATAAACAAGATAATGACTGAGACAAGGAGGAAGGTTGAGGGGGGGGGGGACTCGTTTTATTTACCGCGCTTCCTGAGCCCATCCAATTTCATTACGGCGGAGGATATCTTATCAGTCAGCCTGCAGAAGGCTAAACGTGCACACCAGGGGCCTGACTACACGCCATGCATGGACAAAGCGGCTGCCGAGCCAACAACACAAGACGACATGAGGAATGAGGCTGGGACCGGCGGGGAGAGGAGATCTATAGACTTACCCCCCCACCTGCTATATGTTACATGAAGCCTGTATATAGGACATATACGCACGGCCCTCCGGGATATTTCTGGCACTGCCATAGACATGAATAGAGAACAGTGCCACGAGATGTAAGACAAGCGCCCCCCTTATCAAACTGAACTAGAAAAGAGTAGACCCGGTAAGGTTCGGTAAGTGAACCCCCACTGGCAACACCTGCAATCGGTGCTGGCAGTGACTGCGGGTGTTACCAAAGGTGTTGCCAAAGTTGCCAAAATTCTGGTGGTGCATACATGGCACCATTTTCCACCGATCATCGTTCCCCGATAACGTCACATGGAGTAATTATCCTCTGGAAAGTGGCGGTGCCGATTGCTGCCATCACCATTTCCGGGTGTTAATGGTGGGTGTGGTGGGACGAGTCGAACCTCTTGCTGAAGTCCAGGTTTGGGTACTCACAGATCCCCGACACTGTGGATTACTAATCAAGATTTGTATACATTTTCTGGCGCCTTGAAATAACCTCAATTACTTGCGAACCACCGGGAATTGCGATTATTTCCCCCTTTAAGCCACCTCCACACCAAGTAGCCATGTAGGGGGGCTCGGGTGGCAGTAGATAGCGGGGAGTTCCCCCCTCACACCTGAGCACTCGCTATGGCCGGCGAACGTTCATAACTCAACTTTAATAGGTTATGATGCAATTCTAGGCCCGGCAGGGTCTGGTGTAGAGTTGTAGGCCAGCTCAAGCAGTCCATCGGATACATCAGGAGGCTCGAGCGGCAGGGTCTACATGATATGATAAATTCCACCCATTGAGTGAAGGGATTTCGTTTTAGGTTCCAGCTTGTACAAGGTTAAATACAGGTAGCCAAGAAAGCTCAAGATCACTCCCATCTGCTGAGAAAAGCAGCAACAGTTTCTTGGGAGAAGATAAGGACCCACCAATTTCAGAACAGTTTGACCAGGATATTCGGGGAGGGAGGCTGTGAGAATACAATGGGGCAACTGCTTTTTAAGTGTTGGATTGGCAAAACTCCTTGTGCATTAAACTCGTAAAGTTCCGGCAACCACATATAACGGACTGGTGGGGACTCATTAGGTTGGTCAACCAGACAAATTTTTGGTGAGACTCGATGACATTAAAAAAAAAAAAGAATACTCCCCCATCCCCATCTATAGTATGGGAGAGTGTAAAATAGCCATGGCATGTATAGAATGCTACATAACAATGCCCCCTGGGTACTGAAGATGTGGTAATTGGAGAAGAATTTAGCATGAAGGGGCAATAGATAGCGGGTTTAATGCGATGGGATGTGGAATTAGGGAGAATTGTACCTTCAAAAGGTCCAATGTCTTTAACCTTAGGTGGGGTTCACAGGGTGACAGACTGTGAATGGCAAGATGGAGGATATCATGAAAAACTCCACCATTTGAGATCACAGCAGAATGATCAAGGAAAAATAAAATTAAAAAAATAGCGGTAACCGGTAAGAAAGGTGACAAGATGAAGAAAAGTTCCTGTTTCACTCTCTCTCTAGAGCCATCAGAGGGTATAAAGAGGTTATAGTAATTAAATGTTATTGGTAAGAAGGGCGATGACATGAAGAAATGTTCCGGGGCATCACAGTGGCTCAGCGGTTAGTATTATAGCCTTGCAGCATGGTGACTCCGTGGTTAGCACTACAGCCTTGCTGCATGTTGGCTCAGTGGTTAACATTACAGCGCTGGGGACCTGTCTACAATTCCTAGGGTCAACATCTGCAAAGAGTTTGTATGTCCTCTCTGTGTTTGCGTGGGTTTCCTCCAGATCCTCCAGTTTCCTCCCACACTCCAAAACATACTGGTAGGGTGATTAGATTGTGAGCCCCATTGGGGACAGGGACTGATTTTGCAAGCTCTGTGTGCGCTATATAAATAAACAAATTATTATTAACTATTATTATTATGTTCCAGTGTTAATCCCTTTCTAAAGTCATCAGAGGCTTCACAGGAAAGAGATGACAGTAACCAAATGACTGGTAACAAAGGTGATAACTAGGAGATAAGTTCCTATATAAAGTCATCAGAGGTTATAAAGACATTATAGTAACTAGAAGCTGAGGGTAAGAAGGTGATGCCATGAAGGAAAGTTCCTGTACTACTCACTCACTAGAGGTACTGGAGGGTGTATAGGGAAGAGATGACAGTAAGTGGCTGTGATTGGTAAAAAGGTTGATAACACATAAATGTTCCTGTATTACTCCCTCATTCGAGGTTAAATAACGAGGAGATGACAGCAACACAGACTGTGACTGGTAAGACGGGTGATGACATGAAGAAAAGTTCCACCATCTTCTGACGCCGAGGTCACTAGAAGATGTACAAAGCAAGGCTGACCCTACAAGGCCGACCCTGCAAGGCCGACCCTGCAAGGCCGACCCTGCAAGGACGACCCTGCAAGGACGACCCTGCAAGGACGACCCTGCAAGGACGACCCTGCAAGGACGACCCTGCAAGGACGACCCTACCAGGACGACCCTACCAGGACGACCCTACCAGGACGACCCTACCAGGACGACCCTACCAGGACGACCCTACCAGGACGACCCTACCAGGACGACCCTACAAGGACGACCCTACCAGGACGACCCTACCAGGACGACCCTACCAGGACGACCCTACCAGGACGACCCTACCAGGACGACCCTACAAGGACGACCCTACAAGGACGACCCTACAAGGACGACCCTACAAGGACGACCCTACAAGGACGACCCTACAAGGACGACCCTACAAGGACGACCCTACAAGGACGACCCTACAAGGACGACCCTACAAGGACAACCCTACAAGGACAACCCTACAAGGACAACCCTACAAGGACAACCCTACAAGGCTGTGACAGGTAACAAGGTGATAACACAGGGAAAAGTTCCTGTATCCTTCCCTTTATTCTAGTCACAGGTAAAACTTTTTGGCATAGGCCAGTTACAAGCTTCCGCGTAATCGTGACGAGTTGTTCCGCCAACCAGACAATTAATAATAAAAATTCTTTATGTATATAGCGCACACAGATTACACAGCGCTGCACAGAGCTTTCCAAATCAGTCCCTGTCCCCAATGGGGCTCACAATCTAAGCAACCTACCAGTATGTTTTGGAGTGTGGGAGGAAACCGGAGGACCCGGAGGAAACCCACACAAACATGGAGAGAACATACAAACTCTTTGCAGATGTTGTCCTGGGTGGGACTTGAACCCAGGTCCCCAGCGCTTCAAGGCAGAAGTGCTACTCACTCAGCCACCGTGCTTCTCCCTCACTGTAGAGGAAATTACACGTAAACAAACAAAAATGATGTGGACTACAAGTAGAGCAATAGAAAAATCATACAATTTGTACCCAGGCACAAGTAAGATGATAGAATAGTAGGTGCCGGCCGCGGTTTCCTCCTACATTATACGCCGTGTGGACGTCCCCGGAACATGGAGCGAACGTCTCCTTAATTAGTAGGTGGAGGAGGGAGGAGAAGACGAAGAGACAAGAGATCAATGAAGCAAAAGGAAAGAAACCAAACGAGACTAACACTACATCACCTCTGCGGGCGAACCCGTCTCTAATTATCCTAATGATTCATGCCCTGGGTGCAGGACACATGGCCCCGGCTCACACTGATGACATCATTAACATCTGGCTCCTGCAAATGTGCAGACGTATTATCACACATTAATATCGACTCCGGCTTCTAAAGACCCTACAAAAACACTAAAAACAATGCAAAACGACACAAAAGAGGCTCTAACTAACGTCTGGCAGTAGCTCCGGGCAAATGTAACAGCCACAAGATACGCAGAATTCAGGTCCAGAGAGGGAGATATCAGGGTTACAGAGGAATGTTTGTATTTATTTGTGTTAACAAAAGATAGTGTAATTGTATAACAAAATAATAAAGTCTAATAACAAATAATTTTGGGCTTAAAAAAAATTGTTAAGACCTAAATAGCAATATAGATGTAACCACTGGCATGTGACCTATCACTAGTTTACACTGCACGTGTGATGTCATGTTACCAAGGGAAAAAAATGATTGCCAAACGTTTAATAATAAGTGGACATAGGAAATAAAAACACTATACAACATATCACTGTCCACGCATATATATTTTCAATAGGGGCAGTATTATAGTAGTTATATTCCTGTACATAGGGGGCAGTAATATAGTAGTTATATTCTTGTACATAGGGGGCAGTATTATAGTAGTTATATTATTGTACATAGGTGGCAGTATTATAGTAGTTATATTCTTGTACATAGGAGGCAGTATTATAGTAGTTATATTCTTGTACATAGGGGGCAGTATTATAGTAGTTATATTCTTGTACATAGGGGGCAGTATTATAGTAGTTATATTCTTGTACATAGGGGGCAGTATTATAGTAGTTATATTCTTGTACATAGGGGGCAGTATTATAGTAGTTATATTCTTGTACATAGGGGGCAGTATTATAGTAGTTATATTCTTGTACATAGGGGGCAGTATTACAGTAGTTATATTCTTGTACATACGGGGCAGTATTATAGCAGTTATATTCTTGTACATAGGGGCAGTATTATAGTAGTTATATTCTTGTACATAGGGGGAAGTATTATAGTAGTTATATTCCTGTACATAGGGGGCAGTATTATAGTAGTTATATTCTTGTACATAGGGGGCAGTATTATAGTAGTTATATTCTTGTACATAGGGGGTAGTATTATAGTAGTTATATTCTTGTACATAGGGGGCAGTATTATAGTAGTTATATTCTTGTACATAGGGGGCAGTATTATAGTAGTTATATTCTTGTACATAGGGGGCAGTATTATAGTAATTATATTCCTGTACATAGGGGGTAGTATTATAGTAGTTATATTCTTGTACATAGGGGGCAGTATTATAGTAGTTATATCCTTGTACATAGGGGCAGTATTATAGTAATTATATATTTGTATATAGGGGGCAGTATTATAGTAGTTATATACTTGTACATAGGGGCAGTATTATAGTAGTTATATTCTTGTACATAGGGGGCAGTATTATAGTAGTTATATTCTTGTACATAGGGGGCAGTATTATAGTAGTTATATACCTGTACATAGGGGGAAGTATTATAGTAGTTATATTCCTGTACATAGGAGGCAGTATTATAGTAGTTATATTCTTGTACATAGGGAGCAGTATTATAGTAGTTATATTCTTGTACATAGGGAGCAGTATTATAGTAGTTATATTCTTGTACATAGGGGGTAGTATTATAGTAGTTATATTCTTGTACATAGGGGGCAGTATTATAGTAATTATATTCCTGTACATAGGGGGTAGTATTATAGTAGTTATATTCTTGTACATAGGGGGCAGTATTATAGTAATTATATTCCTGTACATAGGGGGTAGTATTATAGTAGTTATATTCTTGTACATAGGGGGCAGTATTATAGTAGTTATATTCTTGTACATAGGGGGCAGTATTATAGTAGTTATATCCTTGTACATAGGGGCAGTATTATAGTAATTATATATTTGTATATAGGGGGCAGTATTATAGTAGTTATATACTTGTACATAGGGGCAGTATTATAGTAGTTATATTCTTGTACATAGGGGGCAGTATTATAGTAGTTATATTCTTGTACATAGGGGGCAGTATTATAGTAGTTATATTCCTGTACATAGGGGGCAGTATTATAGTAGTTATATTCTTGTACATAGGGGACAGTATTATAGTAGAAGCACAATATAAGAATTAACTGAAATCCAGTCCTTATGTTGATGGACGCAATTAGGGAGGGGCAATAACAATATGTTTTTTTCCCTACAGGGGTCATCAATAATAAATATGATTCTAGTATCTGAACACATCTTGATGCTCCTTGTGTAGATTCGGCGCCATTTACAGGGCGATTAATATCTTATAGTGCGTTCCTCCCGTTTATTGCTCTTGATTAAATGTGATTGTGAATAACATCTTTAATATAACGCCGCCATGAAAACCGCTGCGGGAAATCACCGCCCGCAACTGATAAAGAGAGGTTGCTATTTCCATCCAAGGATAACAAAGGAACACATTGCTTTTGACTCTACCAGGCTTCTGTCACTTTCCAGTGGATTGGAGTACGGGAGTCATCAATTGCCAGACAAACCGGGGAAAGAGACATTATTTATTAGGACAAGTCTGACAAGGCATTTATCCGCTATTTTCTAACAATGCACATATCAAACATTCTTGATGAGTGCGGGGAAACTGAACAAGAAAATAGAGAGCTTTGTCATTCTAAGTAGCCAACTAATCAATTACATTCACTGGAACTGGATGGGGTGCGGGGGGGAGGGGAAGATTCATGAAAGCCTCATAGTATAGCCATCTACCTGCATTAAGGCGGCTTCCAGGGAGACTAAACTTCCTTAGATTTGACTAGATCTTTAGATATATTTTGTAACTTTTACAAAGATCTTAAAGGGTCACATAATTACTACCCCACTCTAACTGCATTTATAGCAGTATAACTATCCCTATATTGCTCCTCCCCATGCCTGGAAGTGCCCAGTCCATTTGTAACAATGAATCACTATCTCTGCATAATTATATTCTTCCTGCTCAGTTTCTTGCTTTCTCTTGAGCCAAGTCAACTCAACTCTGCTACATCATTCAGGAATGAGAGAGATGCTGACTGTGTGTGACACTAGCTCCCTCATTCACCCCCCCACAGGGGTTCTCTTCAGCAGTGGCGCACAGCCAGCTACTCTCTCATACGAATGAGTTAGAGGTGCAGCTGAGCAGGAAGAATATGAATTTACTGATACCATAGGACGATGATCGAACTCACATGGGCTCATATGCATTGATATTGAGTCAACATAAACTGTGTAACTTTACAGGCATGGGGAATAACGATATAGGGATAATTGTACTGCTGTTATAATAGCAGAATTCAAAGATATTTTGTTAGTGTGGGTTAATTTGTCTGACAAGTTCATCAAAGACATAATTTTTTAGGAAATCTGTGATATGAATGCAAATTAGCACATTGATGCACCAGGGATGTGGCCATAAGGCTATGTGCACTCTCTTCTCCAGTTTTGATCCTCAGCTCCTCCCAATTAGCCTTGATTGACAACACACTGATCCCCTTGTGAAGCTTGAGAAATGGGAGTGCACCTGGCCTCATGGCCTCATCCACTATCCACCAAAATGCTCTTTGGATACATAAATTGAAATGATTCTTTGCATGCAGGACACAAATATTTTCAAAAAGAACATTGTTACGATGCAGAAAAAAAATTACCTTTAAAAGGGGTTATCTGGGTGTTAAAAAATACTGAGGGCTGGGCTGGGGTGGGCTAGTTAGACATAATAAACGTGTACTTACCTCGTCCGGCGTCGTCGATGTCCAACGCAGTGGTCTGTCTCCTCTGTTCTCCGGTTTGTGTATAGGGATGCGCTGGGAGTTTCCGGTCGGCCGGAAGCTCCCATCCGACATCATCCCCCAGCGCTTACAACGCTGAGAGATGGGGACGGATGGAAGGAGCCGGCCACATAGCGGACCAGAAGCTCCCTGTGCACGGCTTTTGTGCCCCTGTAAACAAACAGGCGCACGGATCAAATGGACCACGGCGCGGGACATCGGTGGCGTCGGAGGAGGTGAGTAAAGGTTTATTATGTTTAACTAGCCCAGCCCTGAGTATTTTTTAACAGCCGGATAACCCCTTTAAGGCCACAATTTTCTGATAACATGCCAATAATGTAGGTCATCAATATCAGTTTGGTCAAGGTCCAACACTCAGTACGACCACAAATGAGCTGCTCTTACCAAAAAAAGAATGGAACAGGAACCATAGAGCGCCCTTCAGAGTGTAGGGGTCCGAACAACACACTGCAGGTGAGTTCTAATGTATTTGACCTGAAGTGACCCTATTTGCCCACTAAATTGATGATGGAGCAGTCTACTTCACATTCCAGTTGACATGTGGGGGTCCTCATGTTGGGACCAAACCAATATGGTAAATGAGAGATTCTTACACTAAGCCTGGGATTTGCCTGGGAGCTAAGCTGCAGAGAGTTGGTTCGGCCACTACACAGAGAATGGCGCTGTCCGATTCCTGAAAGTTGATCTCGATTTGATCGTATGGTGTGAATTTTTCCAGACCCACATGAATCTGACATTTAGGACAGATGGGTACGTATGAATTATTTTAGCGTAGAAAATCCTATATGGGGTGAAATATCGGAACGGCCTGGAACCTTACTGGCCCAGCTATAATATATTCCTGGTTTATTATAGATCCTATAGTAAAACTAGATTGTTTCCTAAACTTTGTATCAGGCAGGGGACGTCAAGTTCAGCATTGTCATGCACCGCATGTCCCTGAACCGACAAGGGGAAAAAACATTATCAAATTAATTAGCCAGGAAACAAAAAATAAAAACTTCCTCCCGATAGGTCAATCCAATCTTCCCTTTTAATCATCAATAATAATGGTCTTTTAAGTTGGCGAGATAAGAGGAGCGGCTTTATCACCGGCGCGGGGACATAATTAAGCCACGAGTAGCTGTGTGATAAAATCAATAAGATAAAAGGCCTCATAAATTGATTTGTACCACTGGCATGTAAGAAAAGCCGCACAACAACACAAGGGCTCTGCCTGCCCAGGGGTCTAATCCAGGGGGTCGCCCTGCACCCTCTGTAATGCTCCAATGCATGAGCAATAGTAGATGTATTCTGTATGCAAGGATTCTATAGTTCTGTCCATTAAGGTCACAGACAGAAACAGGCTAGCTGCTCTACTGGGGGCTACATAGGTCCTCATGAAGCCGGAGAAGAGAGCCGGAGGGGCGGGGGCAGGGGAGAGCAAGCGGGGGCAAAAAAAGAGAGCAAGCGGGGGGAAAAAAAGACAGCCAGAGGGGGGGGGGGAAGAGAGCCAGAGGGAGAAAAAAAAGAGAGCCAGAGGGGGGGGGGGGGGGAAGAGAGCCAGAGGGGGAAAAAAAAGAGAGCCAGAGGGGGAAAAAAAAGAGAGCCAGAGGGGGAAAAAAAAGAGAGCCAGAGGGGGAAAAAAAAGAGAGCCAGAGGGGGAAAAAAAAGAGAGCCAGAGGGGGAAAAAAAAGAGAGCCAGAGGGGGAAAAAAAAGAGAGCCAGAGGGGGAAAAAAAAGAGAGCCAGAGGGGGAAAAAAAAGAGAGCCAGAGGGGGAAAAAAAAGAGAGCCAGAGGGGGAAAAAAAAGAGAGCCAGAGGGGGAAAAAAAAGAGAGCCAGAGGGGGAAAAAAAAGAGAGCCAGAGGGGGGAAAAAAAGAGAGCCAGAGGGGGAAAAAAAAGAGAGCCAGAGGGGGGAAAGAGAGCAAGAGGGGGAAAAAAAAGAGAGCAAGAGGGGGAAAAAAGAGAGAGCAAGAGGGGGAAAAAAAAGAGAGCCAGAGGGGGAAAAAAAAGAGAGCCAGAGGGGGAAAAAAAAGAGAGCCAGAGGGGGAAAAAAAAGAGAGCCAGAGGGGGAAAAAAAAGAGAGCCAGAGGGGGGAAAGAGAGCCAGAGGGGGAAAAAAAAGAGAGCAAGAGGGGGAAAAAAAAGAGAGCAAGAGGGGGAAAAAAAAGAGAGCCAGAGGGGGAAAAAAAAGAGAGCCAGAGGGGGAAAAAAAAAGAGAGCCAGAGGGGGAAAAAAAAGAGAGCCAGAGGGGGAAAAAAAAGAGATCCAGAGGGGGGAAAGAGAGCCAGAGGGGGGAAAGAGAGCCAGAGGGGGGAAAGAGAGCCAGAGGGGGGAAAGAGAGCCAGAGGGGGGAAAGAGTGAAAGGGACAGATACTGAGGGAGGGAAGGAGGGTTCAAAACGGACAAACACCGAGGGAGGGAGGGAGGGAGGGAGGGAGGGAGGGAGAGGGGGAAAAGGAAAGACATTGAGGGAGAGAAAGGGACAGACACCGAGGGGAGGGAGGGAAAGGGACAGACACAGAGGGAGAGAGGGAAAGGGACAGACACCGAGGGAGAGAGGGAAAGGGACAGACACCGAGGGAGAGAGGGAAAGGGACAGCCACAGAGGGAGGGAGGGAAAGGGACAGCCACAGAGGGAGGGAGGGAAAGGGAAAGCCACAGAGGGAGGGAGGGAAAGGGACAGCCACAGAGGGAGAGAGGGAAAGGGACAGACACCGAGGGGAGGGAGGGAAAGGGACAGACACCGAGGGGAGGGAGGGAAAGGGACAGATACTGAGGGAGGGAGGGAGGGAGGGAGAGGGGGAAAAGGAAAGACATTGAGGGAGAGAAAGGGACAGACACCGAGGGGAGGGAGGGAAAGGGACAGACACCGAGGGAGAGAGGGAAAGGGACAGACACCGAGGGAGAGAGGGAAAGGGACAGCCACAGAGGGAGGGAGGGAAAGGGAAAGCCACAGAGGGAGGGAGGGAAAGGGACAGCCACAGAGGGAGGGAGGGAAAGGGAAAGCCACAGAGGGAGAGAGGGAAAGGGACAGACACCGAGGGGAGGGAGGGAAAGGGACAGACACCGAGGGGAGGGAGGGAAAGGGACAGATACTGAGGGAGGGAGGGAGGGAGAGGGGGAAAAGGAAAGACATCGAGGGAAAGGGACAGACACCGAGTGAGAGAGGGAAAGGGACAGACAGAGAGAGAGAGGGAAAGGGACAGACAGAGAGAGAGAGGGAAAGGGACAGACAGAAAGAGAGAGGGAAAGGGACAGACACCGAGGGAGGGAAAGGGACAGACAGAGAGAGAGAGGGAAAGGGACAGACACAGGACCGGAAAGTACGGGTGGGGGCAGCAAGGGGAAGAAGGCGCAGTATGGGGGAGCATGTGAGGGGAGAGCGAGATCAAGGAGAAAAAACATAGTATCTCTGTAAATCTGTAAGATTGCTGTGTGTTATATAGGCTTCCGGATTCCCAGAGACCCTTCAGTAAAATCTCCATGTGTGTTTACATCATCAAGGACCTGCAGAACGTAGACAAAGTGGCACCTGACAAACATTTGTTTCCAAAGAAAACGCTGTGACACCGGCAGGAGCGGGGATGACGCGTCCACCTCACAATAACATCTACAGCGCGAGGGACAAATTACAGAAATCAGCGCAGCAGTTACCGCTCACAATTAGAAGTTTCCGAAGCAGTAATTTCCTTAATTGTCCTTCGGTGGATGCAGTTCGGTGCCCCATGAAAAACAGATTTTCTTTACTAATCATAACATTTGTTCTTCTTGGAAGCAATGACATGTGAAGCGGGTGAGAGTGCCCCCTGAAGAAGGTAGGTCACCTATAGAGAGGGGCAACACAGCCGTGTCACAAGCTGTGGGCAGTGATAGGTAGGAGTCTCCAGAATTATACATTTGTTATACATAGTTAGTAGCAGCAGGACTGTGAAGGATGCATTTATATTCCTGGATTGTAGTTTCTCCATGTGCACCGGGGGTGTCCTCACACTGCTGTGCTCTGTGCAGACAGCATTAAGTATTGTCCCTGAAGAGATGTATAATCAGACATTTTTGTATGTTGATAGGACTGTGAAAAAATGCATTCATATTCTCGGATTGTAGCTGGACTTGGTGCACTGGTATGATCTCAGCACAGTCCCTGCATTCTGCTCTGAGTCACTGCTGTAGCACACCACGGATACTGAATACGATAGCAACTACTCAGAGGGGAGGGGTCGTGCTATGCTCAGTGAAGAGATCTCACACACCAGGGGGCTCGGAGTCCAGCTACAATCTAGAATATAAATGAATTTTTCACTGTCTTTCTGCTACTGACAACACAGATGAGGTAGGATCACACAGACCTCTAAGGCCTACACATAACCTGATTAATAACCTGATCCCTGATTAATCAACGTCATTACTTGTAGATCATGACTGTCAGGTAGGCGGAGTCAGCCCAAGACCACCCTTTTGATAGAAGAGAACTTCATTAGCATAGTATCAGTACCCAATGTTATTATTATTAGGCTCTCTACTGTCATATGGGTGGTCCTGGGCTGACTCCGCCCATTTGACAGTCATAATCTGAAAATATTATTCCCCAATCAATGTAGGGCAACGAGTTAAGAAATTTTCTCAAACATTCGATGTCCATCCCCCTTTCCCATTAGCCTCGCCTTCGTAATAACACCAATTCTGATTGATGCTCCGAATGGGCGAATCAGTTGGAATAATTGCACAGCCCTTATTAGTGTTGATCCAAAACCTAGCACCCACAAACATGGGACATTAGAACAGCGCCATTCCATTTGCAGTGGCCAGACCGGGTTACTGCAGGTCATTTTTAAATAAAATTAAATTACAGCTGAGCTGCAGTGACCCAATTCGGCCACTACAACAGAAGATGGCACTGTCTGCTTCCTGTTCCACCAGAATCCTGCTATAGATGACGCGTGTCCTGGCTCTCGCCCTCTCCCTAGTACAGTACACACCTGTATACTGGATCTGATAGAAATCTGGGGCACGGCGTATTCTTCCACATGAAACACCTGCGGTAATTACATCCCCGGCAGGATAATTATTGCAGATTCCTTAAAATAACTTCCCAAAACAAAAGGCATCGGAGCTGAAACGTTCGGCTGATTCTTAGTCCTTTGCAGATGTAGAGGGGGGACACATGGAAGTGTATGGAGAGACGGAGCAGCGGAGGAAAATGGGTTTACAATATTCGAGGACGGCGCTTTGATAAGCACACAAGTGCGGTATTACAATATGCAAATTGTCCGCCTTTGCTTGATACATTGTTTCCGCGCGTTACCGCTGGTGTTTTCTCCATTCCCGTTACCCGACTTATCTCTATTTCACAGCGAGAAATATTACAAGTTGTTTCCGTGTGTTCCGAGAGAGAACGCCGCCCGACTCTATGCAAATGAGAACCAAAGCAAAACAAGATTTCTCCTTCATCTATGACATAATATTGAATTTTTCTAATGCGCCGTCCGATATCTGAAAGGCACAGACGCCGCGACTGCTCCCATCATCCTCTATAAGAGAGAGCAAACTACTTCATGGTTCAGAGGGAAGAGGAGAGCGCAAGCCTTGTGGTCACAGATGAAGGATGATGTATACAGGAGGCAGAGAAACAGATAGATACCAGGAATATCCAACCATAATATACCAAGTATACCCAACACTGTACATTAAATGTCACGATTACAGTATGATAGCAGCTATATTCCTGTACATAGGGGGCAGTATTATAGTAGTTATATTCCTGTACATAGGGGGGCAGTATTATAGTAGTTATATTCCTGTACATAGGGGCAGTATTATAGTAGTTATATTCTTGTACATAGGGGGCAGTATTATAGTAGTTATATTCCTGTACATAGGGGGCAGTATTATAGTAGTTATATTCCTGTACATAGGGGGCAGTATTATAGTAGTTATATTCCTGTACATAGGGGCAGTATTATAGTAGTTATATTCTTGTACATAGGAGGCAGTATTATAGTAGTTATATTCCTGTACATAGGGGGCAGTATTATAGTAGTTATATTCTTGTACATAGGGGGCAGTATTTTAGTAGTTATATACTTGTACATAGGGAGCAGTATTATAGTAGTTATATTCCTGTACATAGGGGGCAGTATTATAGTAGTTATATTCCTGTACATAGGGGGCAGTATTATAGTAGTTATATTCCTGTACATAGGGGGCAGCATTATAGTAGTTATATTCCGGTACATAGGGGGAAGTATTATAGTAGTTATATTCTTGTACATAGGGGGCAGTATTATAGTAGTTATATTCCTGTACATAGGGGGGCAGTATTATAGTAGTTATATTCTTGTACATAGGGGGCAGTATTATAGTAGTTATATTCCTGTACATAGGGGGGCAGTATTATAGTAGTTATATTCCTGTACATAGTGGGCAGTATTATAGTAGTTATATTCCCGTACATAGGGGGCAGTGTTATAGTAGTTATTTTCCTGTACATAGGGGGCAGTATTATAGTAGTTATATTCCTCTACATAGGGGGCAGTATTATAGTAGTTATATTCCTGTACATAGGGGGCAGTATTATAGAAGTTATATTCCTGTACATAGGGGGGCAGTATTATAGTAGTTATATTCCTGTACATAGGGGGCAGTGTTATAGTAGTTATATTCCTGTACATAGGGGGCAGTATTATAGTAGTTATATTCCTCTACATAGGGGGCAGTATTATAGTAGTTATATTCCTGTACATAGGGGGCAGTACTATAGTAGTTATATTCTTGTACATAGTGGGCAGTATTATAGTAGTTATATTCTTGTACATAGTGGGCAGTATTATAGTAGTTATATCCCTGTACATAGGGAGCAGTATTATAGTAGTTATATTCTTGTACATAGGAGACAGTATTATAGTAGTTATATTCCTGTACATAGGGGGCAGTATTATAGTAGTTATATTCTTGTACATAGGGGGCAGTATTATAGTAGTTATATTCTTGTACATAGTGGGCAGTATTATAGTAGTTATATTCTTGTACATAGTGGGCAGTATTATAGTAGTTATATTCTTGTACATAGTGGGCAGTATTATAGTAGTTATATCCCTGTACATAGGGAGCAGTATTATAGTAGTTATATTCTTGTACATAGTGGGCAGTATTATAGTAGTTATATTCTTGTACATAGAGGGCAGTATTATAGTAGTTATATTCCTGTACATAGGGGGCAGTATTATAGTAGTTATATTCTTGTACATAGGGGGCAGTATTATAGTAGTTATATTCTTGTACATAGGAGACAGTATTATAGTAGTTATATTCCTGTACATAGTGGGCAGTATTATAGTAGTTATATTCTTGTACATAGAGGGCAGTATTATAGTAGTTATATTCCTGTACATAGGGGGTAGTATTATAGTAGTTATATTCTTGTACATAGGAGACAGTATTATAGTAGTTATATTCCTGTACATAGTGGGCAGTATTATAGTAGTTATATTCTTGTACATAGGGGGCAGTATTATAGTAGTTATATTCCTGTACATAGGGGGCAGTATTATAGTAGTTATATTCCTGTACATAGGGGGCAATATTATAGTAGTTATATTCTTGTATATAGGGGGCAGTATTATAGTAGTTATATTCTTGTACATAGGGGGCAGTATTATAGTAGTTATATTCTTGTACATAGGGGACAGTATTATAGTAGTTATATTCCTGTACATAGGGGGCAGTATTATAGTAGTTATATTCTTGTACATAGGTGGCAGTATTATAGTAGTTATATTCCTGTACATAGGTGGCAGTATTATAGTAGTTATATTCCTGTACATAGGGGACAGTATTATAGTAGTTATATCCCTGTACATAGGGGGCAGTATTATAGTAGTTATATTCCTGTACATAGGGGGCAGTATTATAGTAGTTATATTCTTGTACATAGGGGACAGTATTATAGTAGTTATATTCCTGTACATAGGGGGCAGTATTATAGTAGTTATATTCTTGTACATAGGTGGCAGTATTATAGTAGTTATATTCCTGTACATAGGTGGCAGTATTATAGTAGTTATATTCTTGTACATATGGGGCAGTATTATAGTAGTTATATTCTTGTACATAGGGGGCAGTATTATAGTAGTTATATTCTTGTACATAGGGGGCAGTATTATAGTAGTTATATTCTTGTACATAGGAAGCAGTATTATAGTAGTTATATTCTTGTACATAGGGGCAGTATTATAGTAGTTATATTCTTGTACATAGGGGGCAGTATTATAGTAGTTATATTCTAGTACATAGGGAGCAGTATTATAGTAGTTATATTCTTGTACATAGGGAGCAGTATTATAGTAGTTATAGTCTTGTACATAGGGGGCAGTATTATTGTAGTTATATTCCTGTACATAGTGGGCAGTATTATAGTAGTTAATAGAAGGACATCGTTTCTGAAATATCGTCTCTCAATGACAAATCTGTCTCTGTTACATCCTACTTGAAAATCCATAAAAGCACAGATGACGCCCCGGTATATTCCCGCCTCCTGCAAACCCCGGAGGGGAGATAGAACGGTTTCTATTATTGCTCAGTACATTAATACCGCATATAATATTTGCTAAATATATGGCTTTAATTAGCCGTTATCTCAGCGCTGGTATAAAAACCTCGCAGAGACACAGAGGATTTCCCACCTTCTCCTCAAGGACAACGATGGACAATGTTTGACGCCATTTAAATTTTTATTTTTTTTAAAAACTGCCTCTCTCTGGTTGCCCCTCCCCCATAGATTTTGGTGCGGTGCAGGTTTTATGTATTCGCTCCCTATAACAATTTATCCTTTAGCGAGGAGCAGGCAGTGACCTTTCGGGGGGCTGAGCTCTCCCGGTACATCGCTCTCCTCCCGGTACAGCGGCTGACAAGCGGCTCGCCATATATCTCATGACTCTGCTCTCTGTAAATTTTAATTAGAAGGAATGCTTCACTGATTTAGATTTCTCCCTAGTATGCAATTACTGCCGAGGAACAACATAAATTAAAACCTAAAAAGAAACGCTTTCCAGTCTACATGACGCGCAGTCACTCGCCCGTTCTCACGCCTTACACTCTCTCCCAGGCTCAGGATGTGCCGTCCTTATCCTATCCATATCCATAGCTCACCTTCACCTTTCATTGGTCTCCCAAATTAAGTGACAGACCTCCTGCCCAATGAGGAATGAGTTACAGGGAACATATTATGGCCGGCTGCATAAGAACGTGGTAACTGGATTGCGTATTGGACGCATTCCACGACAGTGTAAAGTAACAGGGATGGGAGTCCTTGCATCATAGTAAAAAAAAAAGACGCAAGGAATCACCACCTGCTGGTGGCACAAGTCATAATGAGATGGGTTAATTTAGGGCTCCGTAGCACCTAGAATCCAGTTTCTGGTGTAATTTTAAAGATGAAAAACTGATTTTTAAATAACATCATGATGAGCCATAAATAATCCATCATGACATAATCTAGCAATCAGCCATTACTATACAACACGGAAATACTCCCTTAAACAAAATCTATCTCGAAAATCCACCATGATAAACCAAGGACATTACTCATAGATCCAGGAAACTTGGCTGTGCCAATCTTGTTATATTTGTTATCCATGGCCTCCTGCCTTCTAAAATAAACGTATAAATTTATAATAATGTTCAAGAAGGGCTATGGGGGGGTGCTGTACCTTCATAGGCTGTTAAACTGTGCTGATGGAACAGGAGGAGGGAAAGACAGTGTAACAGTCTGTGAAGTTACAACACTACAGGGCTCTGTTAATGCCCCTAAAGCCCTTCTGGCTCATTAGCATGATTTTGAAAGTTGATTTTAGATAGTTAAATCAGATACCACAGTCTCAGTGCCTGGATCTGTGACTAAGTGTCCTTGGTTTATCATGAGGGATTTTGAAGGTAGATTTCCTATAAAATACGGTTCTCTGAAGTTTAGAACCGAAGATCCAGCGGGAATTGGATCTTCATGTGCAGATCATGTAGCCCGCTGGTATTGTTAAGGGGTTTTCCATCTGCCGTTTATCCCAGGCTTTTTCTAGTTTTCCTAGTCCTGGATACTTTCATAGCAGAGGTTGTTGAAATCTCCACGCTTAATGTTGAATCACAAATTAATGACAAGGGAACGCGCAATTCTCCATATTTAGTTAAAATGTATTTAGGAAAGTGTCAAATGTACAATTAGTATGGATACATAGGGTTAATGTAAAAAGTCATATGTGTAACTAATGTGTCCTGGGGCTACCTCTAAGGGTAGTGGCTAAGTCTGGTATTCACCCTTTAACCCCTGTAATTTGATCAAAACTTGACTGCAGCCACCACTAGGTGGCTACCTCTTCCAGTAGTCTCCAATGAGTCATAGCTGATCCTGGTGAGTCAAGAAACACCACCAAGTGGTAACAGGGGGAGACGTGGTCAATAAATCAGCCAGATCAGAATTCATAAATCACAATGCACAGGAAACAAATCAGGGCAGGCACAACAGGTTCAAACCGAAAAAAAAGTAAGTGCGAATTAAAACATGAAAGTATCCGGACATCTTCAAGGGAATTTACAAATTAGGAATCTGGTTGCCCAGGCCACTCCCTAAGGCCTGGATGCCCGGGCCACTCCCTAAGGCCTGGATGCCCGGGCCCCTCCCTAGGCCTGGATGCTCGGGCCCCTCCCTAGGCCTGGATGACCGGGCACCTCCCTAGGCCTGGATGCCCGGGCACCTCCCTAGGCCTGGATGCTCGGGCCCCTCCCTAAGGCCTGGATGCCCGGGCCCCTCCCTAGGCCTGGATGCTCGGGCCCCTCCCTAGGCCTGGATGACCGGGCACCTCCCTAGGCCTGGATGCCCGGGCACCTCCCTAGGCCTGGATGCTCGGGCCCCTCCCTAGGCCTGGATGCTCGGGCCCCTCCCTAGGCCTGGATGACCGGGCACCTCCCTAGGCCTGGATGCCCGGGCACCTCCCTAGGCCTGGATGCTCGGGCCCCTCCCTAGGCCTGGATGCTCGGGCCCCTCCCTAGGCCTGGATGCTCGGGCACCTCCCTAGGCCTGGATGCTCGGGCACCTCCCTAGGCCTGGATGCCCAGGCCCCTCCCTAGGCCTGGATCCTCAGGCCCCTCCCTAGGCCTGGATGCTCAGGCCCCTCCCTAGGCCTGGATGCTCAGGCCCCTCCCTAGGCCTGGATGCTCAGGCCCCTCCCTAGGCCTGGATGCTCAGGCCCCTCCCTAGGCCTGGATCCTCAGGCCCCTCCCTAGGCCTGGATCCTCAGGCCCCTCCCTAGGCCTGGATCCTCAGGCCCCTCCCTAGGCCTGGATCCTCAGGCCCCTCCCTAGGCCTGGATGCTCAGGCCCCTTTCTAGGCCTTATTGCTCAGAAACCTCCCTATTGCGAAAGGAGCCTTACAGCTGTCACACCACTTAATTACCAGCATGAAATATGCTTCGCAAAATTGCTTCTGTTATGTTGAAGCCCCTGCCCAGCTATGTGAAAAAAAATTGCCTCCAATGTCTTATGCAAATAAACTTAAAGGAGTCACTTTTACAGACTGGAGGAGCAGTATAATTTCAGATGCCCCTAACTTGGGGCCATGTAGTACGTAAAGCCGTAGTTCCGCTGTTTTTGTAAGTATAACAATCACATCATGTTTGTGGTGACTGAATGATATAAAACTTGAGACCAGACAGCAAAATTCACAGCGTCTCAAACGTTTCCTGATAAGAATGGAGCAGTGTCCTTGGCCAAGGTCATCGTGTGGAAGTGAAGGAAACGTGGTGGCAAGACGAAGAAGACTTCCCGTTACAATAATTCATAAGGACACCTACCTGCTAAACTAAAGAACTAAAGAAATCCAGACATTTTGAATCAAATCTGAATTCTGATATTATAGCGGGGGGAGGGGAATCGGAGAAAATAAATGGCCGCCTTAAGTCCAGACACAATCTTTCTTGGTCGATATGGGAAAGCTTAGGGCTTCTTGCAGCTCATCCCTTCCAACGGTGAACGGCACATCCCTCTACATAACGGCTGGAAGAGCCCCACCGACCGCTTCTCTCCCCGGACTTAATGTGGCAGCTGACGGATTACGGCATTTTGAGGAAACCACAGAGCGGTAATTTCACCTGCTATCGGGGAGAAAGCAATTCTATGATTCAGGGTAACTACTGTGTTTATGAGGATTGGGAGAAGTCGGACGGCAGCCGCTCGCTTTGTGCAGTGCGTTCTGGTTAGGGAAGTGTTTGATGCGAGCGACTCAACGACGGAAAAGATTGATGCAAAGTGCATGAGCAGTTACAGCAAACAATGGGCATACGTTACACTGGACTTCAGCTATTTGTAGCAGCTTTACTGTAGAGGTGTTCTCCAGGGTGTAACATTAAAACCACATATATTTTACTTAAAAACATCAGGGAGAGCAATAATTTGTGGTTTTCGCCGAGTGTCTGACAGAATGTCCCACTAAAAATAATCAAAACATTTAGAGAAAACACTGAATAAATATTTTCTTCTTGGAAATACATGCGGACATCCTCGATACTATAATAATGCTCCCTTTGTGCAGGAATATAACTACTATAATACTGCCACCTATGTACAAGAATATAACTACAATAATACTGCCCCCTATGTACAGGAATATAACTACTATAATACTGCCCCCTATGTACAAGAATATAACTACTATAATACTGCCCCATATGTACAGGAATATAACTACTATAATACTGCCCCCTATGTACAGGAATATAACTACTATAATACTGCCCCCTATGTACAGGAATATAACTACTATGATACTGCCCCCTATGTACAAGAATATAACTACTATAATACTGCTCCCTATGTACAGGAATATAACTACTATAATACTGCTCCCTATGTACAGGAATATAACTACTATACTACTGCCCCCTATGTACAGGAATATAACTACTATAATACTGCCACCTATGTACAGGAATATAACTACTATAATACTGCCCCCTATGTACAAGAATATAAGTACTATAATACTGCCCCCTATGTACAAGAATATAACTACTATACTACTGCCCCCTATGTACAGGAATATAACTACTATAATACTGCCCCCTATGTACAGGAATATAACTACTATAATACTGCCCCCCATGTACAAGAATATAACTACTATAATACTGCCTCCTATGTACAAGAATATAACTACTATAATACTGCCCCCTATGTACAGGAATATAACTACTATAATACTGCCTCCTATGTACAAGAATATAACTACTATAATACTGCCCCTTATGTACAAGAATATAACTACTATAATACTGCCCCCTATGTACAAGAATATAACTACTATAATACTGCCCCCTATGTACAGGAATATAACTACTATAATACTGCCCCCTTTGCGCAGGAATATAACTACTATAATACTGCCCCCTATGTACAAGAATATAACTACTATAATACTGCCCCCTATGTACAGGAATTTAACTACTATAATACTGCCCCCTATGTACAGGAATATAACTACTATAATACTGCCCCCTTTGCGCAGGAATATAACTACTATAATACTGCCCCCTATGTACAAGAATATAACTACTATAATACTGCCCCCTATGTACAGGAATATAACTACTATAATACTGCTCCCTTTGTGCAGGAATATAACTACTATAATACTGTCCCCTATGTACAAGAATATAACTACTATAATACTGCCCCCTATGTACAGGAATATAACTACTATAATACTGCCCCCTTTGCGCAGGAATATAACTACTATAATACTGCCCCCTATGTACAGGAATTTAACTACTATAATACTGCCCCCTATGTACAGGAATATAACTACTATAATACTGCCCCCTTTGCGCAGGAATATAACTACTATAATACTGCCCCCTATGTACAAGAATATAACTACTATAATACTGCCCCCTATGTACAAGAATATAACTACTATAATACTGCCCCCTATGTACAAGAATATAACTACTATAATACTGCCCCCTATGTACAAGAATATAACTACTATAATACTGCCCCCTATGTACAAGAATAGAAGTACTATAATACTGCCCCCTATGTACAGGAATATAACTACCGTATTTTCCGGACTATAAGGCGCACTTAAAAGCATTGGATTTCCGTGGAAATCCAAAGTGCGCCTTATAGTCCGGTGCGCCCTATGTATGGCGCTGGGCACAGGGCAGCGGACCATACTTACATAGGTCCCCGCTACCGGAGACAGCAGATCTCCAGCGGGAGATCTGCTGTCTCCGGTAGCGGGGACCTATGTAAGTATGGTCCGCTGCCCTCCTCCACCTCCCCCTCACCTTCCCCGCGTTCCCCTTCGCGTCACGTCGCCGCGTCACGTCGCCGCGTCACGTCGGGTCTCCGCCACGCCGCCGGACCTCCGCCACGCCCCCGGACCCCGCGCCTTATAGTCCGATGCGCCTTATATATGTAATTATTACATATATAAGGCGCATCGGACTAATGCGCCTTATAGTCCGGTGCGCCCTATAGGGGGCAAAAAATACGGTACTATAATACTGCCCCCTATGTACAAGAATATAACTACTATAATACTGTCCCCTATGTACAGGAATATAACTACTATAATATTGCCCCCTATGTACAAGAATATAACTACTATAATACTGCCCCCTATGTACAAGAATATAACTACTATAATACTGCCCCCTGTGTACAGGAATATAACTACTATAATACTGCCCCTATGTACAGGAATATAACTACTATAATACTGCCCCCTATGTACAAGAATATAACTACTATAATACTGCCCCCTATGTACAAGAATATAACTACTATAATACTGCCCCCTATGTACAAGAATATAACTACTATAATACTGCCCCCTATGTACAGGAATATAACTACTATAATACTGCCCTTATGTACAAGAATATAACTACTATAATATTGCCCCCTATGTACAAGAATATAACTACTATAATACTGCCCCCTATGTACAGGAATATAACTACTATAATACTGCCCTTATGTACAGGAATATAACTACTATAATATTGCCCCCTATGTACAAGAATATAACTACTATAATACTGCCCCCTATGTACAAGAATATAACTACTATAATACTGTCCCCTATGTACAGGAATATAACTACTATAATATTGCCCCCTATGTACAAGAATATAACTACTATAATACTGCCCCCTATGTACAAGAATATAACTACTATAATACTGCCCCCTATGCACAGGAATATAACTACTATAATACTGCCCCCTATGTACAAGAATATAACTACTATAATACTGCCCCCTATGTACAGGAATATAACTACTATAATACTGCCCCCTATGTACAAGAATATAACTACTATAATACTGCCCCCTATGTACAGGAATATAACTACTATAATACTGCCCCCTATGTACAAGAATATAACTACTATAATACTGCCCCCTATGTACAAGAATATAATCTCTATAATACTGCCCCTATGTACAAGAATATAACTACTATAATACTGCCCCCTATGTACAAGAATATAACTACTATAATACTGCCCCCTATGTACAAGAATATAACTACTATAATACTGCCTCCTATGTACAGGAATATAACTACTATAATACTACCCCCTATGTACAGGAATATAACTACTATAATACTGCCCCTATGTACAAGAATATAACTACTATAATACAGCCCTCTATGTACAAGAATATAACAACTATAATACTGCCCCCTATGTACAGGAATATAACTACTATAATACTGCCCCCTATGTACAAGAATATAACTACTATAATACTGCCCCTATGTACAAGAATATAACTACTATAATACTGCCCCCTATGTACAAGAATATAACTACTATAATACTGCCCCCTATGCTCTGGATTCTTAGTCACACAAAGCTCTTTGTGAAGTACATGATGTGGAGCAGATGTAAGATACAAATGACATCCAATAATTGAAGACCCATCAATTACAGAGTAAAATAAATGTAGTCAATGCAAGTAAAATATGTTAGAGCAGAAGCTGCCAGTAGATACTCCATGAGATCCCCAGGGCCTTCCCAGTAAATTAATTAGCAGCCGAGGTCAATAAGGCCCAGGGGGTGAGATGACAACTACAAAAGACCTGTCTGGGATGAAGAGAAAAGTGAATTAAAATAAACGAGAGATCGATCGACAACCTAAAACACAATCAGGATCAATCAGATCGACTCTCCATCATTAAAGCGCTTCCGGACTTGTTTTTGCATAATTCAGTAGTACATGGAACCTGCCATTACATCTCATCAGAACAGAAAAGGAACTTCCCCCATAATGCACTCTGCATTTAATAACTAAAAGTGGGTCTCCAGTAATTAATATAACGTAAAAGGGCATGAGCTGAACATAGATGATGATAAGGTCTTTTATTTCATCTTGTCTGAGACTTATGCTGTGAGAGGGGAGTGGGAGCTGAACCTTTTTAACTGTAGAATTAGTTTGTGCCATTATAACAGAATAGGAAATTGATCTACATTTAAAGGAAATCTAACACCAGGATCAGGGATTGTAAACCAAGCACACTTACATACTGGTGTGCGCTCCCTCTGGAGGACCTGCTCTTCTTTTAGCTCTTCATGCCCTCGTTTTCACAAAAAAAACTTTCAAAAATTATGCAAATGTGCCTAAGGGGCGCCAGGCTCCATAGCTGTCAATTAAACCTGGAGCCCCACAAACTCATTTGCATAATTTTCAAGGCCTTTTGTTGTAAAAACTAGGGTATGAGAAGCTTAAAGAGAACCCGTCATGCAAAATAACCCCCCTAAACTAAATATATTTTCATAAACTGCCATTAGAGAGCATTGCCTCTATCCCTTCATTGTCCCTCTACATGCCTGCAAACCTAAGCAATGAGGTCCTAAAGCTGTATGCAAATGACCTGTGAAATGTCCAATGAAGCATTAGCATATTCAAGCTGTCCACTCTATTCATGAGTGGGAGGCACAGCCACACCCCCAGTGCATGACTGACAGCCTGTATAATGATGTGAGGCTGTATAATGATGTGCTTCCTGGTGCTGGTGGCCACGCCCCCTGCAGCCTGTGTGTGCATGTGTGTGTGTTTAGGAGGGATACAGCAGCCCCAGGCAGCCATGTTACAGCAGAACATGTCAGATTCATGTGTAGCTGCTGTCTGTGTCTCTCACATGTGTATTAGGAGGATGCAGCATGTCAGCAGATGCAGCACACACACTAACCATGCTTTACTATACATTACACACAGACATGAGCAGGGGGAGGAGAGGGGAGGGGTAACAGGGGTGACATCACTGCCTCTGACCATGTGACCAGCCTCATTTACTTGATAAAAAATATGTGATTTTACAATGATTAATGTATGAAATAACTAGATAAAGGCTGGGATGGGATCCTTGTGAGCTGCTCCAACAGGTAGAGGTGACAGGACTAGTGGCAGAGACCTGATGACAGGTGTCCTTTAAAGAAGAGCAGGTCCTGCCAGAGGGGGCACTACCATCAAAATCCATCATGATAAACCAGGGACACTTGCTCATAGATCTAGGTTTAAGCTTCTTATATTTGTTATCCATGACCTCCTTCAGTCTAAAATCAACTTTTATAATTATGCTAATGAGCCCAAGGGGCTACCCTCCCCCTCTGTGATCTGGCTCTACAGGCTGTTGTCTCACCCTCCTCAGCACTTGTGCAGTGTGAACTTCCTGCTGTATTCTCAATGATGAGGGAGCAGAGGGGAGAGTGAGACAGTGTAAGAGCCTGTTGAGCCAGATCACAGAGGGGGTAGGGTAGCACTTTTGGCTCATTAGCATTAGTTGATTTACAACGAAGGAGGTCATGGATACCAAATTAAAGAAGATGCCCACAGTCACAATGCCTAGATCTAAGAATAAGTGTCCGTGGTATATCATGCATATTTTGATGGTAGATTTCCTTTAAAAAAAAAACTACAGAGAAAGAATAAAATAACTTATAATATGCAAAAAAAAAAAAAGGATTTTTTCAGTCTCTATTTCTGCTGCTGCCAAGGACATCCTTGAAGGGAGAAGTGTTCATTTCTGTCAATTCTCCCCCAAATTCTGTCTGTACCTCTATATATAGGAACCTCCTATAGACTATAATAGAAACCTTAAAGGGAGAAGCTGATAGACCATTACACTGTGAGCTCTGCTACATCTCACAGATATGTGCCTGCCTCCCCCTTCCCCTGGATCACTTATCTCCTTGTAGTTTTTAGCCTCGCTCTCTGCAGGATGTGAATTGGTGAGTGTCTCTGAGCTCCGTGCAGGGGGCGGGGTTACGGTCACACGGCAGAGAGACACAGAAATCTCATCAGCATGATCTCATCCAAAATGGGGGCCACCCGACCCTAAGTGAGAAGTTACAGGGTCGTGCCTAGGGGAAACTGAAATTGTGTACAGCAGGACTGATAGAGACAGGTTGGACCCAAGTAAAACCCACACCAAAGGGGGAATCACAGAAACAAGTTAGACTCCACCTTCTCATAATGTTCTTGTGTCATGGTATTTATTGGCGATTAAGAAGACGACCAAATATGAGTTACCTGACAAGGTTCTCATTGTCTCCAATGCCCTTGCACGACGCACACTCAGTCCTCAGGTCCTCCGATTTCAGCTTCTTATGAAACACCATGGGTTGTCTCCGCCTCCTCTCCCTTGGTGTCCGCTCCTGACATAACCGGAAAGATAGAGAAATATAACATAACCACATAAAGTCACGGGAGATTTTTGGCAGCTCCTTATATAAACGTGTGTGACCCCCGACCTCAGGTTTGTCCTCTTCGAACAAGTGGCTTCTCTTCCTTTTCTGTCCTCGGGTTCTCTGAAACAAAAGCAAAGATTTATTGTTACACTTCACGTTGTCCAAATAGCAAAATGTTTTATTGAGAAATCTGCATAATGTGAATGTGTTCCGTGTTCCACATCATCTCCTACTTTCATGGTTAAGGTCCAGCGGTGTCCAGTTTATGGGCAACCTCAGCTTGGTACCGACTCCCACCCACATGGGGCATGTTTAAGTGATAAATTTACACTAAAAATAAGGGTTTTTATCATCATTATAAAACAATAACCAATTGTAGAATTCGAATTTTAATACATTGTAATTAAGCAAAACAATGTGAAAAAATAAACAACAATGTAATGAATAATATTTGTTTAGTGCGACCCCCAACCCTACAAACATGAACTTAGAAAACTAAGGCTAAATTCACACTGCCGTGAGCCGGCCGCACGGCAGCGCGGGGAGAGGAGGAGGAGGAGGTGAGCGCAACTCACCCCCGCCCCTCTCCATAGGAATTAATGGCGCACGGCGCCGTAATACGGGGAAAGATAGGGCATGTCCTATCTTTCCCCGGGCTACGGAGCGGTGCCGCACCGTACTGCTCCCGTACAGGGCCGTGAGCCCATAGAAGTGTATGGGGGACGTATATCGGCCGTATATACATCCCCCATACTGTAGTGTGAATGTAGCCTAAAACATACAGCAGTATACAGAAAGAACAGACACTGGGCAATCCTGCCTTCATCCAGTTTTCCTGATCACTCTAGCAGTTCTAAGATAAGAGCAGACCCTCCCCTGTAACCTGTAGGGGCGAAGCTTATATACGGAGCATGAGCAAAAAGTGCTCGCTAGCCGCCTATGGCTCTCTCTTCCTCTCGCTAGCCTCCTATGGCTCTCTCTTCCTCTCGCTAGCCTCCCATGGCTTTGCATAGGTCAGCTGCCTTCCCCTATTAGTAGACACGGTTACGGGAGCACCCAGTAGGACAGTCTCATAGATTTGCTTAAATCATTCCAGTTTGGGATAACAAGATACAGAATGGAGTGGAAAGCGCAACTGTACGATTATCACAACAGAACCTGAATGCTACAATGTTGTAGACAATGCAGCGGGTGACCCTACAACCCTGACATCATGTCCAACCTTCTCTCACAAGGTCACTCTTTGTCTCCATAGGATCACGTATGGCCGTCTACAGTAGTTCCGTGCTGCCCATACTGGAATGGTGACCCATATATTATCGTAGAATAAAAATGCCATATAGCTAATCGAGGAGCGTTATCCTAAACGAAGACAGCGCCGTAACCGGGGCCAGGAGCTAATAATTTCATTTATTTTATTTTCGTGACATCCCTTTAAATACTACATTTTACATTCAGTAATTAAAGTCCATAAAACTGCAAGAAGATTGTTGGGGATTAAAAGTTATTACATTTGAAGCCGTGTTAAAAAATACTGAATACGCGGTGGCGGCGACATAAAAAAATACAGCGAATATATGAAGAGGAAGCAGAAAGAGACCTCAGACTTAATTTAATTACAGCTCAGATTCGTGTGGTCTCGCTATAAATCAGGTTCACGACTGGAGTGGAAATGAGATCTGTGTTCATGGCAGAGGCTGCTCTATGCGAGGGGGTGACCGAGGACAGTTTTCTATGGAAAAACTTAATTACTTCAAAAAATACAGAATGGTGGGTGCGTTCCATCAAAAATTCAAAGAATTTTGAGAAAAAACGAAGTCTATTATAAAACTTGTGAGTTCTACCTTTTGTAATGGACGGAAGGTTGCGAATTCTTTGGGCGGAGTGATCAAAAGTGGCTAAATAGACCTAAAGGAAATTTACCATCGACATCAAGCATTATAAACCAGGGAATCTTTGTTATCCATGACATCTTTCCTTCTAAAATCAAGTTTTTCAATTAAGAAGGGCTCGGGCGGGTGTTACCAGAGCCTCTCCGTGCTGCAGCTTCACAGGCTGTGGTCTAACTTCGCACCTCTTACTAGTTGATTTAAAGAGGACCTTTCAAAACCTTACAAATGTGCAGATAAACATACCATGCTGTAAGGGCTGCTGCACAGATTCTCAGCAACAACACTTGCTGAGATATCAGTCCCAGTATCTGACCATTGTCAGACAGGATATGCTGGGAGGGGTGTGTATTAGAATAATCTTCTCTGACAAGTAGAAGATTATCATAACACATGCCCCCTCCTCTGCTCCTACTCCTCCTCTATGGCAGTGGAGAGGACTATTACGGTCAGATACTAGGACTGATATCTCAGCAACTGTGAAAATTCTAAGTGTCCCTGAATCTGTTATGTTCATCTCCAGGAGTGCGAATTGGTGAAATATTTTTATTAAAAGGGAACTAAAACGGAACAGTTTTATTCTATTGATGAAATATGACCATGAGAGATCATTAGTACCAGACCAGTGGAGGCTCTAAATGTGTCGACCCCCTCCTAACCCCGTAACACAACACAGAGGTTACTGTAGTGTCTGTGTAGAGATGAAGCTGGGGAACAGAAACAAAATTATATGAGATATGGAGGATCCCAGTTATGAGGAAAGATTAAAAGAATTAGATTTATTTATACTCTTAAGTGGGGACAGTATGCAGTCCAAGCTGTTCACTGACAGAAGACCATTGGGGGTTCAGGGAATTAATTTTACCCTCCATGATGTAATCCCATTATTTTGAGTACAATGAGAGCGATGAGAAATACAAATACATGTAAAATATACAAAATATTTCCATAATAAACACTAAAAAAATAACGTAAGAGCAAAAAAAAAATCTACAAAAAAACATATGTACAAGGCTACAAATGTTTCTTGCACGTAGTGACCATCGCTTTATATTGGCGCGGCAGAAGAATAGAAGCGGATTGGGAACTTTGATCTTTATTTTGGAATTACACAGGCTCATCACTGACAGATAACACAATTCAGAGCTCAGCACAAGTACCGCTCTCTGGGTTCATGTGAAGGGGGGTTCTCTCCCCTGTACTGTCTGTACTCGCTACTACCGCGTCTCCTCCTTCTCCGGACACCACTATGCCCTGGGACTTGACGCCAACGGATAAAACTGGAGAAGGAGAGGAGGAGCCCAGCAGTAAGATGTAAAATGGTTGTATAAAGTCACAAAGGTGGAGAGTTTAGTGCTGAAGTCAAGCTCTCCTCTCAGAACGCCCCTCCTATGTTATTGACATCATGCACCAGACTTTAGGAGAGCCACATAGTGATGTCCCTGAATGCAGAGATTTCTATCACAGGAAATATGGGGTTGTTCTGAGGTGAGGAGAGAGCTTGACTTCAGCACTGAACTCTTCACCCATATGACTTTATACAACCAATTTACATATCGCTTGAAAGATGATTTTCTGGATGATGTCACAATGGTGGGCCATAAAATAAACATGACTGGGAAGGAGTTAAGGTGCTTCACAACAAACTGGTAGTGGTTTATAAGGCCAATTTCTGCTGACAGGTTTCTTTGAAGATGTTCAATCGTGTTCACCTACATTCCCTACTGGGCCAGGAGTCTCTGTGGTCACGAGACCCGCTGAGGGCAATCGGCAGCTCTCCATGACGAAGCCCAATTGAGGTCCGCCGAGGTCACTGATTGTTGGCACCAGGTTCAATGGCCCCTGACATTTATGGTCCTCCTGGATGTGTCAATCCAGGAACCAGAACATCTGCCCCTCCTTCCCCTTTGCTTTTGCCCAGGTCCTTCAGATGCAAATAAAGGGGTTGACATTACCGACAGCAGTTCGCTCCTCGGGGCGTGCTCGGGCAGGATCTCCTCTGGTTTGATGGGATCCACTGGAAGCTTTTCCTTCGTCAGATCCTCTGAAAGTCCATAATGTAACTGAGAACTTTTCCGTCTTCCTCTAAAACAATGTTTCTGCAAGACAAAGGGGGAGAAACAAATCACATGAGCAAATCCGCGTCTTATACTTTACCTTTAAGATAGAGCATGAAATATAAAACCCTTTGCAGAGTAGAGGAAATTTAAAGGGGTTTTCCAGCACACACAGACATACATACATACTACATACACACACATATATATATATTCACACACAGCTGACCGATACATAGGATATGACATTGGTAAGGACCGTCACGGATCATCTGATTTAGGAAACCTCCGGCACAAGGAGTGATGGAGAACAGACCTGGAAACACAGCGCCCTTCTCCGAGTTGTGGCCAAGTTGTGTTACTGCAGCTCAGTTTGCATCCACCTGAATGGGAACTGTGCTGTTTTCATGGAGTTGTTCTTTGTGTTCAATTACGGCGTTTACTGTGGATATACCATATGTGCCAAAAACAAAAATGGTAAAAAATGGATTCATATGCCCAGATTCCCCAATAGTAATAGGACGTGTCGCTCTCACACTGCTGTGCTCTTAGATCTGTGCACCGATTTGCCTTACAATCCCCATTCACTCCCTCTCTCAAAGTGACCACTATAGTATCCAACCAGAAGTCTTCTAAAGCCGTTACTCAGAACTTGGGGAGTGTGAAGCAGCTCAATGAAAAGAGAAAAGAGCACAGCAGTGTGAGGTTATGTCCCAAAAGTACCGAGGAAGTTCTCATCAAGGACTGGAGTCCTGCTGCTACCAACATCATACACAAAGGTCTGATTACACATCTATCCTAACAATGCATAACACTGGCTACAGAAAGCACAGCAGTGTAAGGACACGCCCCCAGTGCACTTAGAGAAGCTACAATCCTAGAATATAGACCCAATATCACAGTCCTGCTGCTACTAACAACGTACACAAAGGTCTGATTATGCATCTCTCCAGGGACAATACCCAAAGTTGGCTGCAGAGAGCATTGGAGCATAGCAGTGTGAGGACATGCGATCTTTCTACAGTAAAAAGCTACAATCCTGGAATATAAATCCATATTTCACAGTCCTGCTGCTACTAACAACATACACAAAGATCTGATTACACCTCTCTCCTAACAATACATAATACTGGCTGCAGAAAGCACAGCAGTGTAAGGACACGCCCCCGGTGCACTTAGAGAAGCTACAATCCTAGAATACAGACCCAATATCACAGTCCTGCTGCTACTAACAACGTACACAAAGGTCTGATTATGCATCTCTCCAGGGACAATACCCAAAGCTGGCTGCAGAGAGCATTGGAGCACAGCAGTGTGAGGACATGCTATCTTTCTACACTGAAAAGCTACAATCCTGGAATATAAATCCATATTTGACAGTCCTGCTGCTACTAACAACATACACAAAGGTCGGTCACGTCTCTCCAGAGACAAGCTGTAGTTTTCCTTTAAGACAGCAGCAGTTTGATCAGTGGTAATCATGTTCATTATAAACCTTAAACCGTAACATAAATCGTGACCCAATATACTATATACCAAAATGTGAGACCCCAAAACCTCCGGCCACACGACCACCCACATACTAACCAGCTGGAGTAGTGGTGGCCACACACCTAAATGCATCGGGATAGGAAGGGTTGTCATAGGGACATTGATACAACCTCTCTTACAGGTACGTTAGCCCTTTAAAATCCTAAAAACCCTATGAAATCCTCACGTAGTGTCTCGTCCTCTTCGGCTGAACGCCTCTTACAGAGAATAAGTCCACTTGAGCAGTGACCCATTTTGATCCAATAAGAAGAGTGTTTTAAAAAAAAAAAAGTAACGATTTCCGATGCCGAAAGCTACAAAATATCTGATTTTCCCATAATCCCCGTGACCTTTCATGTCTTTGTACAAACGAGGCCTCTTGATCTATAAAGCTCTCCGATAAGTGACCCCCGCCCCCCCCCCCCACGTCCTAAATTCATTATAACAGAAACCTATTAAAGGAGCGGCGTCCTCTTTACAAGGTTTATCTCCGAGCAGAAAAGCAAAAGAAGGAGAAAGGGAGAGAGAGAGAGAAAAAAAAGTTAAAGATCAAATCAATGAGGCCGGGAATTGAGTCAACATGCATCACAGGGTACAATCTGCACTTAAAGACCAGAGCGGGCGGCCGCGGGAAGGCTGAGCGGCGCTGGAGCCGGCGAGTCGGAGGCCGGAGCGTCTGGATTATTGGCATTTTCAGAAAGGTGTGAAAACAGGACACGGGGGGATAGAAAAAAAAAGAAGGTTGAAAGGCATTTCACGGAGCAGCGGTGATTACACTCCAATAACAGCCGCACAACAAAGAGATACAAAAATAATAACAACACAAGAGGGATATACAAATCATAGGATTTAAAGGGCATGTCCATTAAGGGAAAAAATAGTACATCTAACTCTTTGCATTATCAACTGTCATTCTATAAAGATGTCTTACAGGGATTTCAGAATCGCACAAGTCAGGGAGGTTGTCGTCTAAGTTGTACAGAAGTCCAAAGCATGACAAGTTATTTAACCTACCTATATACTATTCAGAATAGTGAGTGCAGCTCTGGAGTATAATACAGGATGTAACTCAGGATCAGTACAGGATAAGTAATGTCACGTATGTACACAGTGACTGCACCAGCAGCAGAATAGTGAGTGCAGCTCTGAGGTATAATACAGGATGTAACTCAGGATCAGTACAGGATAAGTAATGTCATGTATGTACACAGTGACTGCACCAGCAGCAGAATAGTGAGTGCAGCTCTGGAGTATAATAAAGGATGTAACTCAGGATCAGTACAGGATAAGTAATGTCATGTATGTACACAGCGACTGCACCACCAGCAGAATAGTGAGTGCAGCTCTGGAGTATAATACAGGATGTAACTCAGGATCAGTACAGGATAAGTAATGTCATGTATGTACACAGTGACTGCACCAGCAGCAGAATAGTGAGTGCAGCTCTGGAGTATAATACAGGATGTAACTCAGGATCAGTACAGGATAAGTAATGCCATGTATGTACACAGTGACTGCACCAGCAGCAGAATAGTGAGCGCAGCTCTGGGGTATAATACAGGATGTAACTCAGGATCAGTACAGGATAAGTAATGTCATGTATGTACACAGTGACTGCACCAGCAGAATAGTGAGTGCAGCTCTGGAGTATAATACAGGATGTAACTCAGGGTCAGTACAGGATAAGTAATGCCATGTATGTACACAGTGACTGCATCAGCAGCAGAATAGTGAGTGCAGCTCTGGAGTATAATACAGGATGTAACTCAGGATCAGTACAGGATAAGTAATGTCATGTATGTACACAGTGACTGCACCACCAGCAGAATAGTGAGTGCAGCTCTGGAGTATAATACAGGATGTAACTCAGGATCAGTACAGGATAAGTAATGCCATGTATGTACACAGTGACTGCACCAGCAGCAGAATAGTGAGCACAGCTCTGGGGTATAATACAGGATGTAACTCAGGATCAGTACAGGATAAGTAATGTCATGTATGTACACAGTGACTGCACCAGCAGCAGAATAGTGAGTGCAGCTCTGGAGTATAATACAGGATGTAACTCAGGATCAGTACAGGATAAGTAATGTCATGTATGTACACAGTGACTGCACCAGCAGAACAGTGAGTGCAGCTCTGGAGTATAATACAGGATGTAACTCAGGATCAGTACAGGATAAGTAATGTCATGTATGTACACAGTGACTGCACCAGCAGAATAGTGAGTGCAGTTCTGGAGTATAATACAGGATAAGTAATGTTGTGCATGTACTCTGTGACACACACATGACACTAGTGAGTAGGTTCTGGGATATTGGGCTGTGAGTCTCCAGCTGTGAGTAGGTGATGCTGTCTGTGTGGATGTGTAAGTCTCGGTTATAATGAGTTAGCAGTGTGTGTGTTGCTCCTGTTCCTGCACCTGTCTTCTTTCCCCTTAGGGTCTTCTGGGAGGTGGAATATCTGAAATCTAACATTGTGCTTCAAACCCTGACAATGTGCGTTTGTAAGCACAAATACAGATAATGAAATCTCTCCTGAATGTCAGGACACGGAAAAGCAAATACCTTACAAAAATAAACAAACTTATTTGAGTCACAATTAAAGCAGCAGCCCCCCTTATCCTGTGCCTATGGTCTGGGGTCACCGGATATCCTCCTCATACTCATTGGTGGATTACGTGGTGGTAGTTTTTGACCCTTCAGTCTTTTATGCATGAAGGCCAAGCTTGAGCATACAGTCTTGTATGTTTGTTGAGTGTTATTATTTTATCTAGGCCTCCAGCCGTCATCTGTAATTTCAAACTCCATTCTCTAATGATGAGATGACTCTGCAGACTCTTCCCCAATCTACACAACACAGTAAATCCTCTGCATACAGTCTTGCCGGTTTGTTGAGTGTTATTATTTTATCTAGGCCTCCAGCCATCATCTGTCATTTCAAAATCCATTCTCTAATGAAAGATGACCCTGCAGACTCTCTCCCAGTCTACACAGCACAGTAAACCCTTTACGTTGTCATGGGCTTCATCTGCAGAAGACGATCTCTCTTTATTCTTCAAGTACTTTTAATCTAAATTTATATTGATGGCACCTGGGAGACAACTAAAGTCAAAACTCATTCTTATGATGAGATGACTCTGCTGCCTCTGTTATAGTATACTGTGAAAAGTCAATTATGTAAGCCGACATGTGGCTCCTTTCTCTGTCTCTCGGTCAACCACAGAGGCTCCCACATTATTTCTAGAAGTTGTAAATTAGCCTAGGCAAGTGTTGGGAAAGATAGCTAGCTTCTCTCCATCTGAAGGCAGAGTCTCATGTCTTAAAGTTTGTTTGATGGTACTATTCTATATTATCGAGGCTTCTGTCGTAAAACTGTGATGACATCTCTTATATAAAACTCCACCTTCCAATGATGTGATGACTTTGATCTGTCCCATTCTACACAACAAAGTAAACGAAATAAGTAGTCATGGGCTCCATTCAGAGTGACTACCCCTCTTCCCTCTTTGTAAATGAAAATTAATAAAGTTGGCATCTAGGAGGCAACACTGTTATTTAGAATTCCATCTTCGAATGATAAGATGACACTGCTGATGTGTCCCATTCTATATGGCACATTTATCCACATAAGTTGTCATGAGTTATGTTCTCTGCCTCCAGTTAAACCACAGTGACAACCCCTCTTTACTCTACAAGTACTTCTAAATAACAGTATTATCCCCTAGTTTCCAACTATATACATTTTTATAAGAACTTCAGATTCTAACAATGAGATGACTCTGCTGAAGTACCTCATTCTAAAGAGCACAGTAAACCTCTGTCTCCTGGTAAACTAAATTAAAAATACTTGAAGAGGTGTTGTTAGCAATTAACACTGCTAACACGGCAGCTGGAAGACAAAAAGGTTATTGAGAACTCAAGATTCTGTGCATTGACACTGCTGTGTCCCATTCTACACAGCACAGTAAACTATATGATAACTATATAGTTGTCACTTCAAGTACCTCTAAATAAAAATGTTGTCTCCAAGCTGCCAGCTGTACTAACTTTGTTTAGAACTTCAAGTTCTCTGGATGAGATGACTCTACTCATGTGTCCCATTCTACACAACACAGTAAAGCATATAAGTTATCATGGGCATCTTCTCTGTATTGTGGTCGACTAAATCCTCCACTGCAACATCAGATTGAATATGGTCCACAGCCTAGGCACTAAAACTAACTAAAATATGGAATTTTGAGCTAATAAATCTAGGAATTACATTGTATCGGATGAGAAGAAAGACCAAGCGGAGATTATGTTCAAATTTGAAAACTTTATGTAATGTATTCCCACCTGCTGGTCAAATAATACCCTTAGCCTCGAATAAAGACATCCCCCGCTGAAGAGCCACAGATTCATCTATTAATATAAGGAAAAATAAAATTCTTGCCCCCCCCCCTACCCGAAAACTACCCCCCCCCTCTCCACAGGAGTAGCAGATGTGATGAATCTGTGCGCTACAGCTGCTTATACTCTTTAGTAATATGGATTTCCAGATAGAAGCAAAGCCTATTCGTTTCACTTAAAATTGAAATTAGGTGTAATTAATTTGCTATATGTACGGCAATGTTGCGGTCTAGCGATTCCGTTTTATTGTTATTGATTTTACACCAGAAACGCAGCAAAAAAAAAAAAAAGAAAAACTCATTTCAGGCGGCTCTATAAACATATAAAGCAGATTAATGAATTTGCTATGGGATAAAACAGCAGTCAGCAAATATATATATAGTCTTCACTTAAAGGGGCAACCCATATATAACAGAATGATAGATAAAGAGGGGAATTAGAGTTAATTTTAAAGGACATCTACCACCAGGATCAGAGATTGTAAACCAAGCACACTTACATGCAGGTGTGTGCCCCCTCTGGCAGGATCTGCTCTTCTCTTAGCTTCTTATCACCTGTTTTTTTTTTTAAAAAAATATGCAAATGAGCCTCAGGGGCTCCAGGCTCCATAGGTTTTAATGTAGCCTGGTGCCTTTCAGGCTCATTTGCATAATTTTTAAAGCTTTTTTTTCCCCTAAAAACAAGAGCATACAAAGCTTAAAGAAAAGTGGATGTTGCCAGAGGGGATACTCAGCTGCATGTAAGTGTGCTTGGTTTACAGTCCTTGATCCTGGTGGTAGATTTCCTTTAATGGGATAGTCATCACTGCACTCGTCTATTTCCCGATAGCCCCAAAAGAGAGAACCGAGTTTCAGGACATATGAACGGCCTCTCCAATTTTAGGTGTGGGTCCCATAGCAACTTATTGCTCGGGAATACCTTGCAGTAACTCAAAGGAAAGATTCTGGTAATACTTGCAGGCAGGTTGGTAACTGGTAGACCAAAGACTATGCCTACAATTATTCAAAATGGCCGACATTGATAACGAGATCACGGAATCTCGTGATCCAAAAAGTTAATCAACCATACCAGGAATCCTGGAATGTAAAAAAAACAGATATCTGGACTGTGCGGGAAATTTGTGATACTATGAGTCACCGCCTCCCATACTATAACCATGATTTCATCACGGGACAGTTGTCCTAGTGGGTGGTAGAAACTCCCAGCATCGTACAAGACTACAATACTGTGAGACTAGGTCCCTGGATAGTGTTAAGTCCTAGAAATATGTCTGACATGCAGTCCACGTGCAGATTGAATACACCAGCTTAAAGGAAATCTACCATTTGTTTTTATACATTATGAACCAAAAATACCTTGAGAATGCTGTAGCTACACTGATGCAGACACATATCTTGTTTAATCCCTGAAATGAGTGGTTTTGCTGAAATAAATATAAAATTAACATAATGAGGCTGTGTTGCTCCTGTGGCTGCCCCGGCGGTTCTCCTCCTACCCTAATTATTGCCCTGCTCCAGCCTTGTCCTTCCCAGAATAAGCAGAGATTACATCATCACTGTGTTGTCCCTGACAGGCAGAAGTAATCAATCACCACCCCCCAACTGCTGTGTATGAGTGCTCCAGCTCAGGTTGATTAGTCCTGTCTGGACAGTTCAGGCAGTTCCTGTGTATGTGGAAGTAATGAGTTTATGTACAGCAGTCAGTCTGCACCCAGTAGCAAAACTACTCGGATCAGGGATTATACAAGATGTGTTTCTGCATCAGTGTAGCTACAGGTATGTTTGGTTCATAATGCATAAGAACAAATGGTAGATTTCCTTTAAAGGAATTAGAAAGAAAAAAATGAAGAAGCAGCAGATTTAAAGGGTCAAATAATCTTTTTGGCTGAGATGTAAAACATTTTAAAGGCCAAGGAAAAAAATCTTTGAAAACTGCTATTATATAGCAGTACATCCATCCCTATACTTTTCTTCCCTATGGTATCTCTAAGTAAAGTTCCACAGTCCATCCGAAAAGTTGACTTACCATGTATACAAATGACCGAATGCGAGCTGTGTCTGGCATATTCATATCCTTCCGGCTCAGCCACGCCTTACGGGGAAGAGAATGCCGATGGGAGGGGTGAGACAATTTCTCTTCAGCCAATTAACCTCCTCATTCATCCCCTCCCTCAGGAACTCTCTTCTGGGAGTCACACAGCCAAGCGCATGAATGATGATGCATAAGTTCACTGAGCTGAAGAGTAAGCAGGACCCTTGCCAATTAGGAAGCTGGAGGCACGGCTGAGATGGAAGAATATGGATATGCACAGATGGAGAGTCAACTTTACAAATTGACTGTGAAACTTTTCAGGCATGGATGGGAACAATATGGGGATAGTTGTACTGCTGTATAGTAGCGGTACCAAAGATAAGCTTGCTTATTGTTGTTTAGTTTACCTGACAGGTTCCCCTTTACCTTAAAGGGAACCTGTCACCAGGAGACCCATTTTTAGCACTCCCCCAGTCCCCACAGAGCATAGTACATACACTGCCAAGATGTTTTTGTATTAAAAATTGCTTTTACAGAAAAAAAAAAGATATGTTATATTGTACCTTTCATTAGCATCTGCTGTGTGACTAGGCAGTTGCCTTTTGGGAGGGGCTGGAAAGGAGCAGTTCCCCCCACCCTTGGGAAACATGTGACCTTTTCAAACATATGAATAACTCCCCACACTCAGGATTGGCTGTAGAGGAGCAGGGGGCGTCGCTAAGCCCAGTGATGGGTATTTTCATATATTTGAAAATGTCACATGGAGGAGCTGTTTCCCAAGGGTAGGGGGGGGGGACCGCTCCTTTCCAGCCCCTCCCAAGGGACGAGTACCTAGTCACACAGCAGATGCTAATGAAAGGTACAATATAACATCTTTTTTTCTGTAAAACCTATTTTTTTATACAAAAACACTTTGGCAGTGTATGTACTATGCTCTGTGGGGACTGGGGGAGTGCTAAAAATGGCTCTCCTGGTCACAGGTTCCCTTTAAAACTCAAAAAAAGGAAAACATCCACTTAGAAATCTGCTCAAAGCTCTATTCACACTTACTGCGCTCCTTAGAGGAGTTTTCTTAGCGTCTTGAGGCATGTCCTGGGACACAAATTTTACCGGTTCCTTAATCTGTCTTCTGGATCTCTTGGTCCCATTTGGTAAAGTTTCCATAGCAAAATCAGCTTCTAGATCGCTGCTCCCAGCCTGGTCACACTCAGAGCACTGCCTGGAAGCAATAGAAAGCAGGAACATTTTAACTTTTATTTTCCAATTTTTTAAATTTTTTTTATTTGAAGGGAATCTGACAGAAGGATTTAATACTCCAAAGTTATCATAACGTCATAAAACGGCCCATGTTTGTTCCTGTATCCCCAGACTGTTTTCTTCCAAGAATCAAAATTTATGGATCTACAAAGACCAAACTGCTACCATGGGCGTCTCTGGAGCGATGCAAAGCTCTGGCTGCCCTTGAATGACCTTCCCCTCTTATCTACGTAATTTGTCTAACAGCAGAGCTAAATTTGCACATTCACAGATCAGTTGTGTGCATCCACACAACGATAATCTCAGTTGCGCTTGCGCAGATCAGCTGTGGACGAATCCACACAACGATAATCTCAGTTGCGCATGCGCAGATCAGCTGTAGATGCAGATACATAATGAGCATTGCAGTTCCGCAATGGAGAAACATAACGAGCACCTCTGTAGTGTATGTGCAAGTCAGCTGCAAGGGTAACCATATAAGGTGCATCTCTCAGTTGCGCATGCGCAAATCAGCTGCGAGGGAAGCCACATAATCAACATCTCAGTTTTGCAGATCAGCTGCGGATGCAGCCACATAATAAGCATCTCAGTGGCACATGAGGAGATCAACTAGGAGTGCGGCCGAATAATGAGCAGCTCAGTGGCGCATGCAATGGTCATCGGCGTACACAGCCACATGATGAGCATCTCAGTAGAGCTTGCACAGATCAGCTGCAGATGCAGCTACATAACGAGAGCCTCAGTTGTGCATGCGCAGATCAGCTACATAATGAGTGTCATAGTTACGCATGCGCAGATCAGCCACGACCATTTACTGTGCATCTCAGTTGCACATGCTCAGATCAGCTGTGGACACAGTCACATAATGAGCATCTCAGTTACGCATGCGCAGATCAGCTGCGGCCAAATAATGAGGATCTCAGTTGCCAAGGCACAAGCTTGTTTGCAGCTGGCACCTCCAGCACTGATATTCGGGGAAAAGTGAGATTACTACATGGGAGCTGGAGCCTTAAGGGGCTCTAGAGACACCCAACAAATCCATTCAGTCTATCCGCATATCAATAAATTGGGATTTTTGAAAAAAGACTTTGTGGTTACATAAGACAAAGTACGGATGGACTGAGTAAAGCTAACCCTACACGGCAATCATTTTAGGGGCTCGAGTTGTGCTGACTAATCCACTTTCAAGGATTTTCCAGATTTGCTTTTTGTCCTCTCAGGAATACGGGAGCCCTATGGACGTGGACACTGTGTACCCGAGGAGGACGTGTGCACTGTGTACCCGAGGAGGACGTGGACACTGTGTACCCGAGGAGGACGTGGACACTGTGTACCCGAGGAGGACGTGGACACTGTGTACCCGAGGAGGACGTGGACACTGTGTACCCGAGGAGGACGTGGACACTGTGTACCCGAGGAGGACGTGGACACTGTGTACACGAGGAGGACGTGGACACTGTGTACACGAGGAGGACGTGGACACTGTGTACACGAGGAGGACGTGGACACTGTGTACACGAGGAGGACGTGGACACTGTGTACACGAGGAGGACGTGGACACTGTGTACACGAGGAGGACGTGGACACTGTGTACACGAGGAGGACGTGGACACTGTGTACACGAGGAGGACGTGGACACTGTGTACACGAGGAGGACGTGGACACTGTGTACACGAGGAGGACGTGGACACTGTGTACACGAGGAGGACGTGGACACTGTGTACACGAGGAGGACGTGGACATGCTCTAATGCTACATAAAGAATGACTTCTTAAATATCCAGGGATTATAACTTAAGAAGGCCTCTGATATTTTTAACACCCGGGAACTTGTAAGAAGGGAGTGAAGGTTTTATGCAATGCCATTAAGGAAAAAGAAAGTAAACGTAAAATCATGGTGGGCGTGGATGACATTTCACCACAAATTCTATTTTGTGGAAATCGGATTTCAGATTCCCCCCAAATGCTCAGGCACTAATGCTCTTCAGTAGGGCTGAGGACAAAGGAATAAACGCCCAAACCGTATGCCGGCGTATCAGTGTCCTCACACGGCACAAAACAAAAAAGAAGAATGAAAATAGAAAATCAATTAGAAGTCCAGGTGAAAAAAATAAAAATAGGAGAAAGGAAAGGAAGGAAAAAGGACCAAGTTAGAGAAATGTTGAAAAGGAGACTAAAAAAGAAGAATAAAAAAAAAGACACTGAAAAGGAATGAAAACTGCTGAAGACTTCTTGGCCTTTGAAGACCTATGGGATTTGCAGGGGGAATGAAATAAAAGGAAAAAAAAGAATGTAAACTAACAAAAAGACCAAAAAATGTGGATAGAAAGCCTGTTAAGTGAAAAGAAAACTGAAAAGACAAAAAAAAAGCAACTAAAAAAAAGCCTTTGTAGCCTCCCTGGTGTTTTATGAAGAAACGAAAAGAGAGTTGGAAGAAAAGTGACACTGAAATAGAAAGCAAATGACAAAGGAAAGACATCAAAAAAGCAAAATATAAAATTGGACACGGGGAACGGCAAGGCGGAAGGAGAGCGAGAGAGAACGGCAAGGCGGAAGGAGAGCGAGAGAGAGCGGCAAGGCGGAAGGAGAGAGAGAGAGAGAGAGAACGGCAAGGCGGAAGGAGAGAGAGAGAGAGAACGGCAAGGCGGAAGGAGAGAGAGAGAGAACGGCAAGGCGGAAGGAGAGAGAGAGAGAACGGCAAGGCGGAAGGAGAGAGAGAGAGAACGGCAAGGCGTAAGGAGAGAGAGAGAGAACGGCAAGGCGTAAGGAGAGAGAGAGAGAGAACGGCAAGGCGTAAGGAGAGAGAGAGAGAGAACGGCAAGGCGTAAGGAGAGAGAGAGAGAGAACGGCAAGGCGTAAGGAGAGAGAGAGAGAACGGCAAGGCGTAAGGAGAGAGAGAGAGAACAGCAAGGCGTAAGGAGAGAGAGAGAGAACAGCAAGGCGTAAGGAGAGAGAGAGAGAACGGCAAGGCGTAAGGAGAGAGAGAGAGAACGGCAAGGCGTAAGGAGAGAGAGAGAGAACGGCAAGGCGTAAGGAGAGAGAGAGAGAGAACGGCAAGGCGTAAGGAGAGAGAGAGAGAGAGCGGCAAGGCGGAAGGAGAGAGAGAGAGAACAGCAAGGCGTAAGGAGAGAGAGAGAGAACAGCAAGGCGGAAGGAGAGAGAGACAGAACTCCTCAAAAATGGCAAAATTTCAAACAACACGACTCAAGGAGGGTCTAGAGTTATATGATATTCCGAGCTTTGGCTTCATTATTCTGGAGGGACACTCCCTAGTAAAGAGTTTCTTTTATAAGAAAACCGCTGTTGTATAATGAGAAGATGTGATCAGCGCGGCTCAGGTTCACTATAAACCCTCCTCTTTCCGAGAACATTTGGACTAATTAAAAGCAAAGAGAATAAAATTAACCAACCGCAACAACCGAGATGAAAAGAGCTTGTGCTTATAACCCAGGGCGCAGGCAGAAAATAAAAGGAATGAAGTATGTGACCTACTCTACCTGGCCCCCAACCGGGAAGGAGCCTTCTTATCCTCTGCACAGATGACACTTAATGCTTCTCACAATTTACTTAAAAGGAAGAACAAAAAAAAAAAAAAAAAACTATTTTCCTGCTCCACAATTTTGGAGAGAGAGAGAAAATCTAAAATAATAATGGATCATTCTTCCTGATGAGTTGTACGTAGGGACACTCTAAAGTCTTCGAGCCAACCCTCATTAGAGCTAACAGGTAGCCCGAAGATCTAAGGAGCTGGTCCCATCTCATTCGAGAGACGTTGGAGGTATCTCAGGAGCGATTTCCAACTACGATGGCCCACTGTAAAGAAGAATGAAGTTTTCCACTGAAAAGGGGTAGACAACTTCACCACGATGGAGGCCAAAAGGAAACTTTTGGACTCCGTTGGGTCAATGGTGGTCCTATAGTATGATGTGAGCGGTACCTAAGCAACCAATGTCCTTAGGTGCACAGAAATGGGTAAAAACACTGGGCAGCTATCTCCCTTCAATGTTTGCACATATCCAGGTTCTTCTCTGCAGAAGGTGGGACAATTTGCATACATTGCTACTTCTCAAAGGTAGAAATTGGTAGAGTAACTGGTTCTTTGGAAGTGACATGAGAGTAAATTACCTTCAACTATGGCCTATTTATTATGGGTCCAAGGAACCCAATAATCCTTATACTTAGGGACACTCTAAAGTCTACAGGTTGACTTCTACCCTCATCCCGCACAGTCTGAAGAGCGAAGCCACCGGTCACATCTCGTTCAGGGGATGTCGTAAGGATCTCCAATTCCTGAACCATACAATTTATGTATATATCCAGAATATCTTCTCACCAGATGGTGGGATGCTTGTATACATTTCTAATTCTCAATGGGAGGAGACAATAGAATTGTCATAGTCACGGTGGCCCACCAGAAGATGCATCAGAAGGCCCAGGTTCTAATAGATTATATGTTCATTAAAACTCTACACCTTTCCCCTTGGAGGCGACTTAAATCTTTGGACTATGGCCTATTACTTGTAGGCCAAAAGCAATTTTTTTGGTCTAAGGAACCCAATAATCCTTCCTAACGAGTAGGGACACTCTAAAGTCTTCGAGTCAACCGTCATTAGAGCTAACAGGTAGCCCCGAAGACCTAAGAAGCTGGTCACATCTCATTCGGGAGACGTTGGAGATATCTCAGGAGCGATTTGATGGCCCACTGTACAGAAGAATGAAGTTTTCCACTGAAAAGGGGTAGACAACTTCACCACGGTGGAGGCCAAAAGGAAAATTTAGGACGTTGGGTCAATGGTGGTCCAGGACTGGGATCTATGGTATGATGTGAGCGGCGCCTAGGTACACAAAAATGGGTAAAGACACTGGGCAGCCATCTGTGGAGCCTCAGCCCTCCTATGTATGCACATATCCAGGTTCTTCTCAGCAGAAGGTGGGACAATTTGCATACATTGCTACTTCTCAATGGTAGAAATCGGTAGAGCAACTGGTTCTTTGTTAGTGACATGAGAGTAAATTACTTTCAACTATGGCCCATTTATTATGGGTCCAAGGAACCCAATAATCCTTATACTTAGGGACACTCTAAAGTCTACAGGTTGACTTCTACCCTCATCCCGCACAGTCTGAAGATGAAAGGCGCTGGTCACGTCTCGTTCAGGCGATGTCGTAAGGATCTCCAATTCCTGAACCATCCAATTTATGTATATATCCAGAATATCTTCTCACCAGATGCTTGTATACATTTCTAATTCTCAATGGGAGGAGACAATAGAATTGTCATAGTCACGGTGGCCCACCAGAAGATGCATCAGAAGGCCCCTTGGAGGTGACTTAAATCAAACACTTTGGACTACGGCCTATTACTTTTTTGGTCTAAGGAACCCAATAATCCTTCCTAACGAGTAGGGACACTGTAAAGTCTTTGAGTCGACACTCATTAGAGCTACAGCCTGAAGATCTCCAAGGCCTCAACCGATCAATTTAAGTGCTTATCAAGTATCTCTTCTCAGCAGAGGTTGGGATATCTTCTATACATTGCCAATTCTCAATGGGGGGAAACCATAGGGTCTCTATGGCCCACCAGAAGATCCTGCAGAAGGCCACTATACATTCCTGAGGATTCTAACCCAACCCTCTATGGAGGCGACTCGAGCCAATCACTTTGGACAATGGCCTATTTCCTGTGGGTCTTAGGAACCCAATTATGTGAACCTAATACTAGAACCGGCCCATAAAAAACAATGGTGATATTTCTCAAAAAAAGAGCAGACTCCTTCTTCTAGTCCTCAACAGAGGTCAACCTTAGAGAGCAAGAACAACATCTTGAAGAAACCACCGGTCCCTTACTTGACATTTAGTATCACAACCTACAGAATATGGTTGAATACTTGACTTCTAGTAATGTTGATCATTAGTCAGAGTCTAAATTTGGTAAATATAGCTCTTTATTCCCCCAAAATAGTAACACACCTGCTACAGCATGGGCTGCAATACCAGACACAACCTATGGACTAGTGTGGCGCTGTTCTGTACTACACCTGTGATTTACGAGAGATAAGCTAAGCCGTGCCGTGGCGTGCTCACCAGTAGCTGTTCTTGGTTTTCTTCGGCATCCTCGTGAGTGGGGGGTCCAGGCACCCCAAGTGATAGTGTAGCTTGCATGTGTCGCACAGCAGGAGCAGGTGCTGGTCGTGGTTCTTCTTACATATTCCACAACTTTAAGGAGGAGGGAGAAAGAAGAAGAAGAAGAAGCTGAGAAACGTGTCAATCACAGACGTCTTCCCTGCGGCCATGGAAAAAAAAAATTATCAGAGCGCTGGGCCAGGCGAGCGCCGGCGCCCCCACAAACACGCGTCCCGCTGCTCTGATTAAAAAACATTAACAACCTTTTTCCGGAAAGAAAATGAAATTGCAATGCTAATCAAAATAGAGCTGACAATTACCTGTAGAGGACCGCCGGCAATGGCAGCGTCTTCTGGGCGCCCCCCTCTCTCTTACTGGGTTTTCTTTCCTTCGGGGCCCGGAGGATGGCCGGGAGATTCAGCTTCTAAATCAGGAGAATTAATGGTGAAATGTATAAAATATCTGCCCCCTACCTTACAGGGTTAATAGAGGGTTGCCCCACACTTGTTACGGCCCCCGCTGCTGTTATATACATCTAAAGCTCAGACATGCTTAAAGGGAACCCGTCACTACATTGTCACATATACAGTTACTGACAGGTTCCCATAGAGTCCTATTATCTGACCCTTCTTTTACCTAAAAACTGTTTCCTTCACATCCGCATTAATCAACTTTATGATACATTCCCTGGCATCAGTGGGGCATGCCCTGCTCGGCAGGCCCTGCCGTCCACTCCTCCCCGCGTCCCATGCCTCTTTTCAGCATGTCATGCGACCAGAGTGACATCTTCTAAAGTTCTGTTACATCTACAATGTCTACCCCATGTATGTATCTGATCACATGAAATCACAGCAGCTGCCGTTACATACTTGTTATGGAGCACCCCCTGCCGTTACATACTTGTTATGGAGCACCCCCTGCCGTTACATACTTGTTATGGAGCACCCCCTGCCGTTACATACTTGTTATGGAGCACCCCCTGCCGTTACATACTTGTTATGGCATCCCCTGCCGTTACATACTTGTTATGGAGCGCCCCCTGCCGTTACATACTTGTTATGGAGCGCCCCCTGCCGTTACATACTTGTTATGGCGCCCCCTGCTGTTACATACTTGTTATGGCGCCCCCTGCTGTTACATACTTGTTATGGCGCCCCCTGCTGCTACATACTTGTTATGGCGCCCCCTGCTGCTACATACTTGTTATGGCGTCCCCTGCTGTTACATACTTGTTATGGCGCCCCCTGCTGTTACATACTTGTTATGGCGCCCCCTGCTGCTACATACTTGTTATGGCGCCCCCTGCTGTTACATACTTGTTATGGCGCCCCCTGCTGTTACATACTTGTTATGGCGCCCCCTGCTGTTACATACTTGTTATGGAGCACCCCCTGCCGTTACATACTTGTTATGGAGCACCCCCTGCCGTTACATACTTGTTATGGAGCACCCCCTGCCGTTATATACTTGTTATGGCGCTCCCTGCTTTTACATACTTGTTATGGTGTCCCCTGCTGGTACATACTTGTTATGGAGCACCCCCTGCTGTTACATCCTTGTTATGGCGCTCCCTGCTGCTACATACTTGTTATGGCGCCCCCTGCTGTTACATACTTGTTATGGCGCTCCCTGCTGCTACATACTTGTTATGGCGCCCCCTGCTGTTACATACTTGTTATGGCACCCCGTGCTGTTACATACTTGTTATGGCGCCCCCTGCTGTTACATACTTGTTATGGCACCCCGTGCTGTCACCTACTTGTTATGGCGCCCCCTGCTGTTACATACTTCTTATGGCTCCCCCTGCTGTCACATACTTGTTATGGCGCCCCCAGCTGTTTGATTTAGGGGGCGGCACGGTGGCTTAGTGAGTAGCACTTCTGCCTTGCAGCGCTGGGGTCCTAGGTTCGAATCCCACCCAGGTCAACATATGCAAAGAGTTTGTATGTTCTCTCCGTGTTTGTGTGGGTTTCCTCCTGGTCCTCAGGTTTCCTCCCACACCCCAAAACATACTGTTTAGATTGTGAGCCCCATGGGGACAGAGACCAATTTGACATGAATTATTATTAAAGAATTATTATTATTAGATACTTGTTATGGAGCCCCCTGCTGTTGCATACTAGTTATGGAGCGCCCCCTGCTGTTACATACTAGTTATGGAGCGCCCCCTGCTGTTACATACTAGTTATGGAGCCCCCCTGCTGTTACATACTAGTTATGGGGGCTCCTGCTGTAATATACTTGTTATAGCGCCCCCTGTTGTAAAAAATGGGTGATAGTGTAGGTCAGCGTGCAGTGACATACCTGTTATACTGGATGTGAGTATCCTAGATCTTACATATTTGTTATAACACTCCCTGCTGTTATACACAGGTCATGGTGTTCCTTACTATGACATACTTGTTATGACACCCCCTGCTGTTACACATTCATTAATGTGCCCCAATGCTGCAGCCACTGCTGTGATTTCTAGCAGCTTTTAATGTACGGCTTCTTATCGGCCATTTTTTTTTTCCTCCTCATCCTTCACGAGCCATAACTTTTTTATTTTTTCCACCGACAAAGCAGAATGAAGGCTTTTATAGGAAAAGTTATAATTGCTAATGTCACCATTCAATCTTCCATGTATTGTATCGTACTGAGCTCATTCAGTCATTGTGTGACACAGTAGGTGCCGCGTCCATCCGCAGTCAGGTTTCTGTTTTGTAGATTTCCGTTCCCCCCACGCCACCCGCCCCTGATTCCAACGGACTTGCAATGGTGTCCGTTAGTGTCCGATTTTACATGTTCCGTTAAACCTTCCATCATTTTAGTGGATTGTTGGGTAAGAAAAAAATGGCTATAAAATAATGAAAAACTGAACCTAACGGACACTATCGGAGAGCAAATTATCGTTTTTTTAAACTGATCCATTAAAAACAATGATACTTTGTTATTAATGTATCCATCTAGACATCTGCTTACGATTTTTACTAAAATGCAAACATATAATGGTTTTCTTCCCGTGCAGAAGAGTAGTTATCCGGTCAGCGACTTAAGCCGAACCAGTCACCCTACCATGGTGGTTAATCACACCTAGCGGGTGGCTCCTCAAGGCGAACACTAATAACGTGCATGCGTCTTCTTCCATCCTTCTAAATACTGTATGGTTATGCGCATGCGTTTGACTGCTGAACCTAGGAGGAGGAGCAAAAGGACTCTTGGGCCCACCCACAAATAGATATTCCAGGCTTTAGGAGGCGAATCATTGAATTTCACCCTGGTGAAACACCAGTGAGCATGTACACCTGCCGTCAAGAGGCAGAGCACATAGCTACAGGTAGTCCTGCATCAAGCAGTGGGGAAGACTAAGGTGGTGCAACTGCGCATGTGCAATACTTTTGATGTTGGAAGTACATGCGTTAGCAACTGTAGCCCATTAGTCTGTTCAAAACCAATGAGTGCTTCCTTCTGGTTTCAAAAGGCAGGATACATGGCCACAGGTAGTCCTGCATCTGGCAGTCAAGAGGACGTAAGCGGACACATTGGCGCATGCACAATACTTTTGATGGCAAAAGTATCCTCTTTGGCTGCGGAAGCCCACTACTCTGTGGAACACCAGTGAGCGTGTTCTCCTGCCTTAAAGAGGCAGGGAGCTCATATCCAAATAATTCTGCAATCAGCAGAGGGGAAGACAGCGCATGCGCAATACTTTTGATGTAAAGCACATCTGCTGGTTGCTGTAGCCCATTAGTCTGTTGAAAACGGTAAGCTGGTCCTTCTGGCTTCAAGAGGGGGGGACGCAAGCCCCACAGGTGGTCCTGCATCTGGCAGTGAAGGAGCCTTACGCAGACGCATTGCCGCATGCGCAATACTTTTGCTGTTGGAAGTAGGCCACTGTTCAGTTGAACATCAGTCATCACGTCCTTCTTGCTTCAAGAGGTGGGGCCTACAGATAGCATCCAGCAGTGGGAAGGACTGAAAATGGTGCACAAGCGCAATACCTCTAAAGACCAGAAGAAGCCACGAAGAGAGGAGACAGCATGACAGCATCAGTACTAAGCCTTAGCAACCTATAAACCCCCCCCCCCCCCCCCCCGTGACTACTTAAAGATAATTTGCATATGAAGAAAACCATTGTAGCATCTACAAGGTAACTGTAACGTCAGCCTAGAATAGACTGGGGTGTTAGAACAAGTTCCCTTAAATAAAACTATTTTTATAATAAAAACATCAGATTTTCGGATATTACATTCCCTTGCAATTGGAAGAAAACTATAAAGAAATCAGCTAAAATGAAATAAAAAAAAATATATAAAAAAAAAAAGAAGCAAAAAAAAAAAATTTCATGATTTGGCCCAGAAAGGCGTCCGGAGCGTCTCCGATGTGTCTGACAAAGGCAGAGTGAGGCGGTTTTGTTGCGCGCTGCGTCCTCGCTCCATCAGTGCTCTACAGGTTAATTAGAAACATTATCTTATTGGACCAAACCCTCTACAAAGCAGACGAGATTCTCTTTGGGTTTGCACTAATCTGTTGTACGCTCGCAGCTCAGACAGCAGCCATCTATCAAAGTCATTTCTCCGGGGCCCCGTGGGTCTACATCTGCTCAACCAACTGGAAAAAAATGTCATGCAAGCTGTGTAAATGAATTCTGCTCCTGCCACTATCATTACAGGCGCACACAGACGCGCGCTCGCCATGCACGGGGACAATGGGCGCCCCTCCCGATGGGTGTCAGTGTATAGATGGCCCTCCACCTACATAACACAACTCATAGGGACAGAACACCAACACCTTCTCCACTATACAATGTTGCAAGTAGGGAGAGGGCGGAGTCTCTTGGTTAAGAAGCTTCTTAAAGAGACGGCGATTTGATTTCCAAAAATTACACAAGGGCGGGGGGATTGCGATTAAAATTAAAATCTTTAGGGTTTTAAACAAAATGTCAATTTTTTATTTTATCTGGATGTTACTTTACATGTCCCGATAACTCAAAAAAGTCTCCTGACTACCACAACAATTTCTCTAAGCCCCACTTTCTTCACAGTCTATGCCCCCCCACTAATCTAGGCCCCAATCCATATTGTCCCCACTTATCCTATGACCCTCTTGACTCTACACACCCATTTCCCTGCTTCTTCTAATTTTCTCTTTGTCTCTGCACCATCCTCCATTGTTCTTTATGATCCTCTCTCACTCAATGGCTCCACCACTTATTCTTCTCCTTGTCTCCTTAACTTTTATTATTTCAACGGTACGTCATAAATAAAAATAAGCGTAAAGGAGGTGAAGGGATAGAAATTCAGCACAGATGCTGAGCTCCACTACTTGGCTCCGCCTAAACAAACAACGGTGTTACAAAATCCATTGTGGCCAATGAGCTATGTGATGACATAGGGGGCAGTATTATAGTAGTTATATTCCTGTACATAGGGGGCAGTATTATAGTAGTTATATTCTTGTACATAGGGGGCAGTATTATAGTAGATATATTCTTGTACATAGGGGGCAGTATTATAGTAGTTATATTCTTGTACATAGGGGGCAGTATTATAGTAGTTATATTCCTGTACATAGGGGGCAGTATTATAGTAGTTATATTCTTGTACATAGGGGGCAGTATTATAGTAGTTATATTCTTGTACATAGGGGGCAGTATTATAGTAGTTATATTCTTGTACATAGGGGGCAGTATTATAGTAGTTATATTCTTGTACATAGGGGGCAGTATTATAGTAGTTATATTCCTGTACATAGGGGGCAGTATTATAGTAGTTATATTCTTGTACATAAAGGCAGTATTATAGTAGTTATATTCTTGTACATAGGGGGCAGTATTATAGTAGTTATATTCTTGTACATAGGGGGCAATATTATAGTAGTTATATTCTTGTACATAGGGGGCAGTATTATAGTAGTTATATTCTTGTACATAGGGGCAGTATTATAGTAGTTATATTCTTGTACATAGGGGGCAGTATTATAGCAGTTATATTCTTGTACATAGGGGGCAGTATTATAGCAGTTATATTCTTGTACATAGGGGGCAATATTATAGCAGTTATATTCTTGTACATAGGGGGCAGTATTATAGTAGTTATATTCTTGTACATAGGGGGCAGTATTATAGTAGTTATATTCTTGTACATAGGGGGCAGTATTATAGTAGTTATATTCTTGTACATAGGGGGCAGTATTATAGTAGTTATATTCTTGTACATAGGGGGCAGTATTATAGTAGTTATATTCTTGTACATAAAGGCAGTATTATAGTAGTTATATTCTTGTACATAGGGGGCAGTATTATAGTAGTTATATTCTTGTACATAGGGGGCAGTATTATAGTAGTTATATTCTTGTACATAGGGGGCAGTATTATAGTAGTTATATTCTTGTACATAGGGGGCAGTATTATAGTAGTTGTATTCTTGTACATAGGAGGCAGTATTATAGTAGTTATATTCTTGTACATAGGGGGCAGTATTATAGTAGTTATATTCTTGTACATAGGGGGCAGTATTATAGTAGTTATATTCTTGTACATAGGGGGCAGTATTATAGTAGTTATATTCTTGTACATAGGGGGGAGTATTATAGTAGTTATATTCGTGTACATAGGGAGCAGTATTATAGTAGTTATATTCGTGTACATAGGGAGCAGTATTATAGTAGTTATATTCTTGTACATAGGGGGCAGTATTATAGTAGTTATATTCGTGTACATAGGGAGCAGTATTATAGTAGTTATATTCTTGTACATAGGGGGCAGTATTATAGTAGTTATATTCTTGTACATAGGGGGCAGTATTATAGTAGTTATATTCCTGTACATAGGGGGCAGTATTATAGTAGTTATATTCTTGTACATAGGGGGCAGTATTATAGTAGTTATATTCTTGTACATAGGGGGCAGTATTATAGTAGTTATATTCTTGTACATAGGGGGCAGTATTATAGTAGTTATATTCCTGTACATAGGGGGCAGTATTATAGTAGTTATATTCTTGTACATAGGGGGCAGTATTATAGTAGTTATATTCTTGTACATAGGGGCAGTATTATAGTAATTATATTCTTGTACATAGGGGGCAGTATTATAGTAGTTATATTCCTGTACATAGGGGGCAGTATTATAGTAGTTATATTCTTGTACATAGGGGCAGTATTATAGTAATTATATTCCTTTACATAGGGGGCAGTATTATAGTAGTTATATTCTTGTACATAGGGGCAGTATTATAGTAGTTATATTCTTGTACATAGGAGGCAGTATTATAATAGTTATATTTCTGTACATAGGAGCAGTATTATAGTAGTTATATCCCTGTACATAGGGGGCAGTATTATAGTAGTTATATTCCTGTACATAGGGGGCAGTATTATAGTAGTTATATTCCTGTACATAGGAGGCAGTATTATAATAGTTATATTTCTGTACATAGGGGCAGTATTATAGTAGTTATATCCCTGTACATAGGGGGCAGTATTATAGTAGTTATATTCCTGTACATAGGGGGCAGTATTATAGTAGTTATATTCTTGTACATAGGGGGCAGTATTATAGTAGCTATATTCTTGTACATAGGGAGCAGTATTATAGTAATTATATTCCTTTACATAGGGGGCAGTATTATAGTAGTTATATTCTTGTACATAGGGGCAGTATTATAGTAGTTATATTCTTGTACATAGGGGGCAGTATTATAGTAGTTATATTCCTGTACATAGGGGGGCAGTATTATAGTAGTTATATTCCTGTACATAGGGGGCAGTATTATAGTAGTTATATTCCTGTACATAGGGGGCAGTATTATAGTAGTTATATTCTTGTGCATAGGGGGCAGTATTATAGTAGTTATATTCTTGTACATAGGAGCAGTATTATAGTAGTTATATTCCTGTACATAGGGGGCAGTATTATAGTAGCTATATTCTTGTACATAGGGGGCAGTATTATAGTAGTTATATTCCTGTACATAGGGGGCAGTATTATAGTAGTTATATTCTTGTACATAGGGGATAGTATTATATTAGTTATATTCTTGTACATAGGGGGCAGTATTATAGTAGTTATATTCTTGTACATAGGGGGCAGTATTATAGTAGTTATATTCTTGTACATAGGGGGCAGTATTATAGTAGTTATATTCCTGTACATAGGGGGCAGATTGTTAGATTGGGAAACACAGCTCTAGATCACAATGAATTGTCCCACCAGGGAAGATTAAATACAGACAAAGGGAATTTGAGCTTTTAGGAGAAACAAAAAGTTTTCTGCTTTTAAAACGTTGTAAAGAAACTTAATTTGAAGATGTCAGCCTGGAAGTCAGGACTCAAATGCATTAAAATCTCAGACAACTGATCGGCCGTGGGGGATATGAGTGGCTTCTGCAGTGTCAAAGCAAAAGGTTCATGAAGGAGGTCACGAGGAAGAGGAGCAAGACTCCTGACGAGCTTCCTGACAGCTCACAAATATAAATAACTTAAACTTGAAAGTCAACAATTACATTTTCTCTTTTATTTCTACAAAATATAAACTTATCTATATACAAAGTACATATTAAAATCTAGAATAAAGGAATTTAACTTTTTAAAATTTAAACTTAAGCAATGTTCAAATTGATCTAGATTAATAACCTCTACATTTCTAAGGCCTCTTTCACACTTGTGTTTCAGATCACATCATAGCCAGCAGTGGTCAGGGGTCAGCATGGGCGCTCTGACCGCTCTGTGATTACACCCCCCATACACAGCGAGCTGCCATGTCCTGTGTCCTGACACCTTTCTATCATAGCCAGCAGTGGTCAGGGGTCAGCATGGGCGCTCTGACCACTCTGTGACTACACCCCCCATACACAGCGAGCTGCCATGTCCTGTGTGTCCTGACACCTTTCTATCATAGCCAGCAGTGGTCAGGGGTCAGCATGGGCGCTCTGACCACTCTGTGACTACACCCCCCCATACACAGCGAGCTGCAATGTCCTGTGTGTCCTGACACCTTTCTATCATAGCCAGCAGTGGTCAGGGGTCAGCATGGGCGCTCTGACCACTCTGTGACTACACCCCCCATACACAGCGAGCTGCCATGTCCTGTGTCCTGACACCTTTCTATCATAGCCAGCAGTGGTCAGGGGTCAGCATGGGCGCTCTGACCACTCTGTGACTACACCCCCCATACACAGCGTGCTGCCATGTCCTGTGTGTCCTGACACCTTTCTATCATAGCCAGCAGTGGTCAGGGGTCAGCATGGGCGCTCTGACCCCTCTGTGACTACACCCCCCCATACACAGCGAGCTGCCATGTCCTGTGTCCTGACACCTTTCTATCATAGCCAGCAGTGGTCAGGGGTCAGCATGGGCGCTCTGACCACTCTGTGACTACACCCCCCATACACAGCGAGCTGCCATGTCCTGTGTGTCCTGACACCTTTCTATCATAGCCAGCAGTGGTCAGGGGTCAGCATGGGCGCTCTGACCACTCTGTGACTACACCCCCCATACACAGCGAGCTGCCATGTCCTGTGTCCTGACACCTTTCTCTCATAGCCAGCAGTGGTCAGGGGTCAGCATGGGCGCTCTGACCACTCTGTGACTACACCCCCCATACACAGCGAGCTGCCATGTTCTGTGTGTCCTGACACCTTTCTATCATAGCCAGCAGTGGTCAGGGGTCAGCATGGGCGCTCTGACCACTCTGTGACTACACCCCCCATACACAGCGAGCTGCCATGTCCTGTGTCCTGACACCTTTCTATCATAGCCAGCAGTGGTCAGGGGTCAGCATGGGCGCTCTGACCACTCTGTGACTACACCCCCCATACACAGCGTGCTGCCATGTCCTGTGTGTCCTGACACCTTTCTATCATAGCCAGCAGTGGTCAGGGGTCAGCATGGGCGCTCTGACCCCTCTGTGACTACACCCCCCCCCCACCCCATACACAGCGAGCTGCCATGTCCTGTGTCCTGACACCTTTCTATCATAGCCAGCAGCGGTCAGGGGTCAGCATGGGCGCTCTGACCGCTCTGTGATTACACCCCCCATACACAGCGAGCTGCCATGTCCTGTGTCCTGACACCTTTCTATCATAGCCAGCAGTGGTCAGGGGTCAGCATGGGCGCTCTGACCCCTCTGTGACTACATGCCCCATACACAGCGAGCTGCCATGTCCTGTGTCCTGACACCTTTCTATCATATCCAGCAGTGGTCAGGGGTCAGCATGGGCGCTCTGACCCCTCTGTGACTACACCCCCCCCCCCCCACCCCATACACAGCGAGCTGCCATGTCCTGTGTGTCCTGACACCTTTCTATCATAGCCAGCAGTGGTCAGGGGTCAGCATGGGAGCTGTGACCCCGCTGTGACTACACCCCCCATACACAGTGAGCTGCCATGTCCTGTGTGTCCTGACACCTTTCTATCATATCCAGCAGTGGTCAGGGGTCAGCATGGGCGCTCTGACCCCTCTGTGACTACACCCCCCATACACAGCGAGCTGCCATGTCCTGTGTGTCCTGACACCTCTCTATCATAGCCAGCAGTGGTCAGGTGTCAGCATGGGCGCTCTGACCCCTCTGTGACTACACCCCCCATACACAGCGAGCTGCCATGTCCTGTGTGTCCTGACACCTCTCTATCATAGCCAGCAGTGGTCAGGGGTCAGCATGGGCGCTCTGACCCCTCTGTGACTACACCCCCCATACACAGCGAGCTGCCATGTCCTGTGTGTCCTGACACCTCTCTATCATAGCCAGCAGTGGTCAGGGGTCAGCATGGGCGCTCTGACCCCTCTGTGACTACACCCCCATACATAGCGAGCTGCCATGTCCTGTGTGTCCTGACACCTTTCTATCATAGCCAGCAGTGGTCAGGGGTCAGCATGGGCGCTCTGACCCCTCTGTGACTACACCCCCCATACACAGGGAGCTGCCATGTCCTGTGTGTCCTGACACCTTTCTATCATAGCCAGCAGTGGTCAGGGGTCAGCATGGGCGCTCTGACCCCTCTGTGACTACACCCCCCATACACAGCGAGCTGCTGTGTCCTGTGTCCTGACACCTTTCTATCATAGCCAGCAGTGGTCAGGGGTCAGCATGGGTGCTCTGACCCCTCTGTGACTACACCCCCCATACACAGCGAGCTGCCATGTCCTGTGTGTCCTGACACCTTTCTATCATAGCCAGCAGTGGTCAGGGGTCAGCATGGGCGCTCTGACCCCTCTGTGACTACACCCTCCGTACACAGCGAGCTGCCATGTCCTGTGAGTCCTGACACCTTTCTTTCATAGCCAGCAGTGGTCAGGGGTCAGCATGGGTGCTCTGACCCCTCTGTGACTACACCCCCCATACACAGCGAGCTGCCATGTCCTGTGTGTCCTGACACCTTTCTATCATAGCCAGCAGTGGTCAGGGGTCAGCATGGGTGCTCTGACCCCTCTGTGACTACACCCCCCATACACAGCGAGCTGCCATGTCCTGTGTGTCCTGACACCTTTCTATCATAGCCAGCAGTGGTCAGGGGTCAGCATGGGCGCTCTGACCCCTCTGTGACTACACCCCCCATACACAGCGAGCTGCCATGTCCTGTGTGTCCTGACACCTTTCTATCATAGCCAGCAGTGGTCAGGGGTCAGCATGGGCGCTCTGACCCCTCTGTGACTACACCCCCCATACACAGCGAGCTGCCATGTCCTGTGTGTCCTGACACCTTTCAATCATAGCTAGCAGTGGTCAGGGGTCAGCATGGGCGCTGTGACCCCTCTGTGACTACATCTCCCATACACAGCGAGCTGCCATGTCCTGTGTGTCCTGACACCTTTCTATCATAGCCAGCAGTGGTCAGGGCTCAGCATGGGCGCTCTGACCCCTCTGTGACTACATGCCCCATACACAGCGAGCTGCCATGTCCTGTGTGTCCTGACACCTTTCTATCATAGCCAGCAGTGGTCAGGGGTCAGCATGGGTGTTCTGACCCCTCTGTGACTACACCCCCCATACACAGCGAGCTGCCATGTCCTGTGTGTCCTGACACCTTTCTATCATAGCCAGCAGTGGTCAGGGGTCAGCATGGGTGCTCTGACCCCTCTGTGACTACACCCCCCATACACAGCGAGCTGCCATGTCCTGTGTGTCCTGACACCTTTCTATCATAGCCAGCAGTGGTCAGGGGTCAGCATGGGCGCTCTGACCCCTCTGTGACTACACCCCCCATACACAGCGAGCTGCCATGTCCTGTGTGTCCTGACACCTTTCTATCATAGCCAGCAGTGGTCAGGGGTCAGCATGGGCGCTCTGACCCCTCTGTGACTACACCCCCCATACACAGCGAGCTGCCGTGTCCTGTGTCCTGACACCTTTCTATCATAGCCAGCAGTGGTCAGGGGTCAGCATGGGTGCTCTGACCCCTCTGTGACTACATCCCCCATACACAGCGAGCTGCCATGTCCTGTGTATCCTGACACCTTTCTATCATAGCCAGCAGTGGTCAGGGGTCAGCATGGCGCTCTGACCCCTCTGTGACTACACCCCCCATACACAGCGAGCTGCCATGTCCTGTGTGTCCTGACACCTTTCTATCATAGCCAGCAGTGGTCAGGGGTCAGCATGGGCGCTCTGACCCCTCTGTGACTACACCCTCCGTACACAGCGAGCTGCCATGTCCTGTGAGTCCTGACACCTTTCTTTCATAGCCAGCAGTGGTCAGGGGTCAGCATGGGTGCTCTGACCCCTCTGTGACTACACCCCCCATACACAGCGAGCTGCCATGTCCTGTGTGTCCTGACACCTTTCTATCATAGCCAGCAGTGGTCAGGGGTCAGCATGGGTGCTCTGACCCCTCTGTGACTACACCCCCCATACACAGCGAGCTGCCATGTCCTGTGTGTCCTGACACCTTTCTATCATAGCCAGCAGTGGTCAGGGGTCAGCATGGGCGCTCTGACCCCTCTGTGACTACACCCCCCATACACAGCGAGCTGCCATGTCCTGTGTGTCCTGACACCTTTCTATCATAGCCAGCAGTGGTCAGGGGTCAGCATGGGCGCTCTGACCCCTCTGTGACTACACCCCCCATACACAGCGAGCTGCCATGTCCTGTGTGTCCTGACACCTTTCAATCATAGCTAGCAGTGGTCAGGGGTCAGCATGGGCGCTGTGACCCCTCTGTGACTACATCTCCCATACACAGCGAGCTGCCATGTCCTGTGTGTCCTGACACCTTTCTATCATAGCCAGCAGTGGTCAGGGCTCAGCATGGGCGCTCTGACCCCTCTGTGACTACATGCCCCATACACAGCGAGCTGCCATGTCCTGTGTGTCCTGACACCTTTCTATCATAGCCAGCAGTGGTCAGGGGTCAGCATGGGTGTTCTGACCCCTCTGTGACTACACCCCCCATACACAGCGAGCTGCCATGTCCTGTGTGTCCTGACACCTTTCTATCATAGCCAGCAGTGGTCAGGGGTCAGCATGGGTGCTCTGACCCCTCTGTGACTACACCCCCCATACACAGCGAGCTGCCATGTCCTGTGTGTCCTGACACCTTTCTATCATAGCCAGCAGTGGTCAGGGGTCAGCATGGGCGCTCTGACCCCTCTGTGACTACACCCCCCATACACAGCGAGCTGCCGTGTCCTGTGTCCTGACACCTTTCTATCATAGCCAGCAGTGGTCAGGGGTCAGCATGGGTGCTCTGACCCCTCTGTGACTACATCCCCCATACACAGCGAGCTGCCATGTCCTGTGTATCCTGACACCTTTCTATCATAGCCAGCAGTGGTCAGGGGTCAGCATGGCGCTCTGACCCCTCTGTGACTACACCCCCCATACACAGCGAGCTGCCATGTCCTGTGTGTCCTGACACCTTTCTATCATAGCCAGCATTGGTCAGGGGTCAGCATGGGCGCTCTGACCCCTCTGTGACTACATGCCCCATACACAGCGAGATGCCATGTCCTGTGTCCTGACACCTTTCTATCATAGCCAGCAGTGGTCAGGGGTCAGCATGGGAGCTGTGACCCCGCTGTGACTACACCCCCCATACACAGTGAGCTGCCATGTCCTGTGTGTCCTGACACCTTTCTATCATAGCCAGCAGTGGTCAGGGGTCAGCATGGGTGCTCTGACCTCTCTGTGACTACATCCCTCATACACAGCGAGCTGCCATGTCCTGTGTGTCCTGACACCTTTCTATCATAGCCAGCAGTGGCCAGGGGTCAGCATGGGCGCTCTGACCCCTCTGTGACTACACCCCCCATACACAGCGAGCTGCCATGTCCTGTGTCCTGACACCTTTCTATCATAGCCAGCAGTGGCCAGGGGTCAGCATGGGCGCTCTGACCCCTCTGTGACTACACCCCCCATACACAGCGAGCTGCCATGTCCTGTGTGTCCTGACACCTTTCTATCATAGCCAGCAGTGGTCAGGGGTCAGCATGGGTGCTCTGACCCCTCTGTGACTACACCCCCCATACACAGCGAGCTGCCATGTCCTGTGTCCTGACACCTTTCTATCATAGCCAGCAGTGGTCAGGGGTCAGCATGGGTGCTCTGACCCCTCTGTGACTACACCCCCCATACACAGCGAGCTGCCATGTCCTGTGTGTCCTGACACCTTTCTATCATAGCCAGCAGTGGTCAGGGCTCAGCATGGGCGCTCTGACCCCTCTGTGACTACACCCCCATACACAGCAAGCTGCCATGTCCTGTGTGTCCTGACACCTTTCTATCATAGCCAGCAGTGGTCAGGGGTCAGCATGGGTGCTCTGACCTCTCTGTGACTACACCCCCCATACACAGCGAGCTGCCATGGCCTGTGTGTCCTGACACCTTTCTATCATAGCCAGCAGTGGTCAGGGGTCAGCATGGGCGCTCTGACCCCTCTGTGACTACACCCCCCATACACAGCGAGCTGCCATGTCCTGTGTGTCCTGACACCTTTCTATCATAGCCAGCAGTGGTCAGGGGTCAGCATGGGCGCTCTGACCCCTCTGTGACTACACCCCCCATACACAGCGAGCTGCCATGTCCTGTGTGTCCTGACACCTTTCTATCATAGCCAGCAGTGGTCAGGGGTCAGCATGGGTGTTCTGACCCCTCTGTGACTACACCCCCCATACACAGCGAGCTGCCATGTCCTGTGTGTCCTGACACCTTTCTATCATAGCCAGCAGTGGTCAGGGGTCAGCATGGGTGCTCTGACCCCTCTGTGACTACACCCCCCATACACAGCGAGCTGACATGTCCTGTGTGTCCTGACACCTTTCTATCATAGCCAGCAGTGGTCAGGGGTCAGCATGGGCGCTCTGACCCCTCTGTGGCTACACCTCCCATACACAGCGAGCTGCCATGTCCTGTGTGTCCTGACACCTTTCTATCATAGCCAGCAGTGGTCAGGGGTCAGCAGGGGGGTTTTGGCCCCTCTGTGATTACAACCCCTCATACAAAGCAACCCACCAAGTCCGCGGATAGAACGGTCCCACAAACACAACACCTACCTGGCTGGTGACTTTGCACATCATAACCCACAGGCTCTGCCCTTCGTTCCGCAAGTTGCTACTGACGTTCTGCAAATCATCCAGAGCTTCGCAGAGCTACAAGAGAAATAGAAAATGCTCGTATCACTCCTTGTAAGTTCTGGACATGCATGACAAGCAATGCCAATCCTTTCTAGAAAAATCATACAGCTAAGGGGCAACACACCCCTCATGTACTGGCTCATAGCTGGTCAGATCTTCAATAGACAAACATTGTTATGCATATACACACAGATATCGATCATCAGTCTCATTTCTATCATCTTTTCTATCTCTTATCTGTCATCTACATCATATCTACATTCCAATCCCTAATCTATGGGATATCAATCTATAATCTCATCAATATATCTATATCTAGTATCAACGTACAACCAGTATCAGACTGGTGAGTTCCTGGAGGACCCCTCTGAGTTGGAGACTTGTCATTGTAAAATCGCTGATGCAGCAGATTTCTGAGGTATAGCACAAAATAATCTTTCAACAGCAGCTGGACATAAATCACAGCGGCCAATAATATCAGACCAGTGAGGAGACGCGCTACAAACCTTGTTATACTCAATGTGGAGCTTCTCCTGCTCGTTCTCCAACTTGTCTTTGATGTTCTTCTGCTCGGACATGTTCTCTTGCAGCTGCATCATCCGCATGTTCCTCTCTGGTGGAAGAGATGTGATCACCGCATGTTATATACAGGAAGAACGAGACGCCATCACCAGGGGCAAACTGATATCCATCTATGTCCTATTTATCACAAACAATAACTGGAGCACTCCTCACCCCTCCACCCTCCATAGGAAGACGAGAAGCCACCCAGTGTGGTCACAATACGGTGACACATTGTGTGCCCACCGCATCATGACCAGGAGACATAGAAGTGTATGGAGCTCGTGACCTGGTCACAAATTAAGTGAGAAGATCACAGGCCCCTAAGCCCCTAATCTCTGCTGCCAAGGACATAGACTTGTCAGGAAAGCGCAGGAGGGGGTGCAAATGATTCAAGAGCTACACATTTTGGCACAGGAACAGACGTAAGCCAAAATGTGCCACTAATTATCCGTGGGGCCTCGTGTTCTCCATGAAGGGAAGGTCAGACATTCCCGCTGTTCTAGGGTCTTCCCGTCAGTCCTATGGACTGTGCATGGTGACGACTAGTCTGATGAATTACTGAGTAATGAATAACCCTTTAAGGATGGCACCATTTTCAAGATCACTGCTTGTTGTCAATTGCTACTAACATGTCACCTTGACACAAAGGACACATTGTAATGACATCTGAACGAGCGGCGCAGGGCGGGACGCCAGACGACTCACCCAGATAGTAGTTGACAAAGTCTGCGGTGAGAGCCGGCTGCTTGTGCTTCCTTCTCCCGTCCACGCTGGAGCTTGTGTCCGAGTTATCCACAGGGAAGATGTCCGTGCTGATCCCCATCAGCTCCGCTTTACGCATTAGTTTCCGTATGGCGGAGGCGCTGCTGGTGAGCGGACGTGGAAGCTTCTCTCTTGGGACCCAAGCTTGGGGTCTGGTATTACGGGCCAGTTCTGACTTTACTCTGTACTGCTGGAGCCTGGTGGAGATCCGAGCCTGAAGAGATACAGAAACGGTTCCCTAAGAAACCAGCAGCGGATTACAGGCTGTCATTATAGAGGAATCACAAACAGAACAGGAAAAATCATGTCATGTACACAGAGAACACCAGCAGCAGAATAGTGAGTGCAGCTCTGCAGTATAATACAGGATGTAACTCAGGATCAGTACAGGATAAGTAATGTCATGTATGTACACAGTGACTGCACCAGCAGCAGAATAGTGAGTGCAGCTCTGGGGTATAATACAGGATGTAACTCAGGATCAGTACAGGATAAGTAATGTCATGTATGTACACAGTGACTGCACCAGCAGCAGAATAGTGAGTGCAGCTCTTGGGTATAATACAGGATGTAACTCAGGATCAGTACAGGATAAGTAATGTCATGTATGTACACAGTGACTGCACCAGCAGCAGAATAGTGAGTGCAGCTCTGGAGTATAATACAGGATGTAACTCAGGATCAGTACAGGATAAGTAATGTCATGTATGTATACAGTGACTGCACCAGCAGCAGAATAGTAAGTGCAGCTCTGGAGTATAATACAGGATGTAACTCAGGATCAGTACAGGATAAGTAATGTCATGTATGTACACAGTGACTGCACCAGCAGCAGAATAGTGAGTGCAGCTCTGGGGTATAATACAGGATGTAACTCAGGATCAGTACAGGATAAGTAATGTCATGTATGTACACAGTGACTGCACCAGCAGCAGAATAGTGAGTGCAGCTCTGGAGTATAATACAGGATGTAACTCAGGATCAGTACAGGATAAGTAATGTCATGTATGTACACAGTGACTGCACCAGCAGCAGAATAGTGAGTGCAGCTCTGGGGTATAATACAGGATGTAACTCAGGATCAGTACAGGATAAGTAATGTCATGTATGTACACAGTGACTGCACTAGCAGCAGAATAGTAAGTGCAGCTCTGCAGTATAATACAGGATGTAACTCAGGATCAGTACAGGATAAGTAATGTCATGTATGTACACAGTGACTGCACTAGCAGCAGAATAGTGAGTGCAGCTCTGCAGTATAATACAGGATGTAACTCAGGATCAGTACAGGATAAGTAATGTCATGTATGTACACAGTGACTGCACCAGCAGCAGAATAGTGAGTGCAGCTCTGGGGTATAATACAGGATGTAACTCAGGATCAGTACAGGATAAGTAATGTCATGTATGTACACAGTGACTGCACCAGCAGCAGAATAGTGAGTGCAGCTCTTGGGTATAATACAGGATGTAACTCAGGATCAGTACAGGATAAGTAATGTCATGTATGTACACAGTGACTGCACCAGCAGCAGAATAGTGAGTGCAGCTCTGGAGTATAATACAGGATGTAACTCAGGATCAGTACAGGATAAGTAATGTCATGTATGTATACAGTGACTGCACCAGCAGCAGAATAGTAAGTGCAGCTCTGGAGTATAATACAGGATGTAACTCAGGATCAGTACAGGATAAGTAATGTCATGTATGTACACAGTGACTGCACCAGCAGCAGAATAGTGAGTGCAGCTCTGGGGTATAATACAGGATGTAACTCAGGATCAGTACAGGATAAGTAATGTCATGTATGTACACAGTGACTGCACCAGCAGCAGAATAGTGAGTGCAGCTCTGGAGTATAATACAGGATGTAACTCAGGATCAGTACAGGATAAGTAATGTCATGTATGTACACAGTGACTGCACCAGCAGCAGAATAGTGAGTGCAGCTCTGGGGTATAATACAGGATGTAACTCAGGATCAGTACAGGATAAGTAATGTCATGTATGTACACAGTGACTGCACTAGCAGCAGAATAGTAAGTGCAGCTCTGGGATATAATACAGGATGTAACTCAGGATCAGTACAGGATAAGTAATGTCATGTATGTACACAGTGACTGCACTAGCAGCAGAATAGTAAGTGCAGCTCTGCAGTATAATACAGAATCAATAAATAATAAGTAATATAATTTTTTCTTTTTTTTTTTTTTTTAGATTAAAGATTGTGACAAACTTATAACTAATGATAGAAGGTGGGGGGTCCAGGGACCACCGTCACCCTATCCTTGCGGCAGACACGTGCACTGCTCTAATGTCATGGCCTCCTCTGAAGACTGACATTCAGGGGTATAATGAAGCCTTTGTAATCTTATAGAGACCTAATATTCGCTCCCATTCATAGACTGAAGTGATGAAAGGCTTCAGTGACCTTAGCGCTGGAGTGACACGGGGCAGTACCTACCTGAGCTTCCGGTGTCAGGTGTTTCTCTCGCTCCCTCAGGGACATCTTGCAGTAGGACTGAAGCGCCAGGTAGTTTTTCCTCTTCCATTTCCTATCGAAGCGATCAGCGTGCTGCTTACAGTAAGCGAAGAACGGATCTGCGATGTCCTGCGGAAGGATAGAAGAGAATCCGATTATCCCGCTATACTCTGCTAAATCAATTCATAAGTAACAGGTGTATAAGACGTTGTCCTTCTCCTCAGGACACCCACCAAGGGAACCAGCGCTGTATGTGACCTGTGAAGGCGGGGGCACCCCGGGGAGGAGAGAAGGTGGGGCAACCCAGGGGAAGGGGTCAGCGAGGAAACCCCAGCGAGGAGAGAAGGTGGGGCAACCCCGGGGAGGAGAGAGGGTGGGGCAACCCCAAGGTGGAGAGAAGGTGGGGCAACCCCAAGGTGGAGAGAAGGTGGGGCAACCCCGGGGAGGAGAGAAGGTGGGGCAACCCCGGGGAGGAGAGAAGGTGGGGCAACCCCGGGGAGGAGAGAAGGTGGGGCAACCCCGGGGAGGAGAGAAGGTGGGGCAACCCCGGGGAGGAGAGAAGGTGGGGCAACCCCGGGGAGGAGAGAAGGTGGGGCAACCCCGGGGAGGAGAGAAGGTGGGGCAACCCCGGGGAGGAGAGAAGGTGGGGCAACCCCGGGGAGGAGAGAGGGTGGGGCAACCCCAAGGTGGAGAGAAGATGGGGCAACCCCAGGGAGGAGAGAAGGTGGGGCAACCCCGGGGAGGAGAGAAGGTGGGGCAACCCCGGGGAGGAGAGAAGGTGGGGCAACCCCGGGGAGGAGAGAAGGTGGGGCAACCCCGGGGAGGAGAGAAGGTGGGGCAACCCCGGGGAGGAGAGAAGGTGGGGCAACCCCGGGGAGGAGAGAAGGTGGGGCAACCCCGGGGAGGAGAGAAGGTGGGGCAACCCCGGGGAGGAGAGAAAGTGGGGCCTACCCCAGGGAGGAGAGAAGGTGGGGCCTACCCCAGGGAGGAGAGAAGGTGGGGCCTACCCCAGGGAGGAAAGAAGGTGGGGCAACCCCAAGGTGGAGAGAAGGTGGGGCAACCCCAAGGTGGAGAGAAGGTGGGGCAACCCCAAGGTGGAGAGAAGGTGGGGCAACCCCAAGGTGGAGAGAAGGTGGGGCAACCCCAAGGTGGAGAGAAGGTGGGGCAACCCCAAGGTGGAGAGAAGGTGGGGCAACCCCAAGGTGGAGAGAAGGTGGGGCAACCCCAAGGTGGAGAGAAGGTGGGGCAACCCCAAGGTGGAGAGAAGGTGGGGCAACCCCAAGGTGGAGGGAAGGTGGGGCAACCCCAAGGTGGAGAGAAGGTGGGGCAACCCCAAGGTGGAGAGAAAGTGGGGCAACCCCAAGGTGGAGAGAAAGTGGGGCAACCCCAAGGTGGAGAGAAAGTGGGGCAACCCCATGGTGGAGAGAAAGTGGGGCAACCCCAAGGTGGAGAGAAGGAGGGGCAACCACATGGATGGATGGAGGAAGGTGGGGCAATCACAGGGATGGATGGGGGAAGGTGGGCCAGGCATAGGGAAAGTAAGTGGGCAAAAATAAAGTGGTGCAACTACAGGCGGTGTAAAAAAGGTGGTGAAGGTGAAAAAGAGGATGAAGAGAAACAAATCAGATAAACAGGTGAGACACTGCATCACACTGAGTCTATAAAGTTCTACAAAATAAGAAGAGAGAAGATAAGAGACAAAAAACATTGGTAGTAGGTGGGCACTAAAACAAGATGAGAAGGGTTAAGTGAAGCAAAACATGAGGAGCTGCAACAAGTGAAGAAGGTGCCACAAACAAGACAAGGTAACAATACCTAATAAGTGCCTAAATGCACAAAGAGGACGGAGACGTAGAAGCGGCCTCGTATGGAGAAGTTTTATTTTAAGCCATGAAATTTCTTGCAGCAATATCTCTCCAATCACAGCTTCTTTCCTAACACCCATACAGGCCATTAAAGTAACGTCTCCATTCAACTTCCTAAGGTTGAGATGAGAGCTCTTTCATCTCCATCACAGGTCCAGCACACTTACCAGCCCTGCTCTCCTCCGTCTACATCGCGGCTTAATATTTATCAGGATCTGCCGTGTTACATTATACTTTTTATGCTTCGCTTACAGTTTCTTCAGAAATCTTCAAAAGAAGAACGTCTTATAATTTACCTCTTCAGCGGCGGCTTCGGAGAGCAAGCCTTCCTTCTGGGCACAAGTCACATGAAAGTAAGCTCTGCACATCCCTGCGTCGCAGCTGATACACACTCCCGTCCTGGCAAATCGCGGATCTTCACAGAAGCTGCATTCCTACGCAAAAAAATAAGAAATCTGCGCTTACCAGAGAAGATTTCACACAACATCTGAGAGCGGACGACGTTAAGTCAAGTTTGCTTAAACCTGCTGCTTTTGAAGGAGGCAAAAAGTATATATTTTATGGGAAAAGTCTCTTGAAGGGAAACTCCATCTACTTTTAGAAATGTTTGAAGAGTCAAAGAAGCTGACCAATCACTATCATCGGGACAGGCCATCGGTGACTCACCAACATCAAGAACCTTCCAACAACTGGTTCTTTGGGCCCAGGGTGGCTCCATGCTCTGTCTAGTGGACTTTTCTGATAAAGAAGCCACTAGTAATGGTGCACGGCCACTTCTCCGATAGACAAGCCGCCGGTAATGGTGCACGGCCACTTCTTTGATAGACAAGCCACCAGTACTGGTGCATAACCATTTCTCCGATAGACAAGCCACCAGTACTGGTGTACGGCCACTTCTCTGGTAGATAAGCCGCCGGTAATGGTGCACGGCCACTTCTCCGATAGACAAGCCCCCGGTAATGCGGCACGGCCACTTCTCTGATAGACAAGCCACCAGTACTGGTGCACGGCCACTTATCCAATAGACAAACCACGGTAATGGGGGACGGCCACTTCTCCAATAGACAAGCCACCAGTAATGGTGCACGGCCACTTCTCCGATAGAAAAGCCACCAGTAATGGTGCACGGCCACTTATCCGATAGACAAGCCACCAGTAATGGTGCACGGCCACTTCTCCGATAGACAAGCCACCAGTAATGGTGCACGGCCACTTATCCGATAGACAAGCCACCGATAAATGGGGCACGGCCACTTCTCTGATAGACAAGCCACCGGTTGGCCACTACAGGGACATTGAGCCGACTAGTGACTAGTGCACAACCAGGTGTGGACCATCCACCAATCAACTACTGATAGCCTTTCAATAGTCATTCCATACCAACCCCTTTAACAATGGAGTTTTACTGATTTTACATGTTCTTCTATAACTTTTACAATAACCTACCTTAGCCCCATACTTGGAATAGTTCATCTCTGTAAGAGTCACAGGACGTAGTTTGTCAATGTCTCCAAAAGCCACCCCAGGGACGTACAGTGCGCACACTATGTGGACCCATCTAGGAAAAGCACAAGAAAACAAATGCTATTCTTTTCATTTATTCAACATTTTTCAAAAATGTAAAAAACATTTTTTTTTCTTAAATTGAAATTTATACCACTTGCTTCATGAACTTCGCAAAATTAATTTCACAAATGGGCCAGGTGTTACTTTTAAAGGATTTTCTGATCATGCACTGGAGCAATTCCAAATTTTCTAAAGTAATTTTGTTATTTTTGAACTTCTATTTTTTTTTTTTTTGGTTTAATATTTTTTTCTCCAAATTTTATGGGGGGGGGGGGGAGGAAATGTGCTGCTTGCATCATGATGGAGTTTATGACCCTAGAGATTTTTCGTATTTCGATTCTTTACTCTGGTACTTCCAGTTTTTGGGCCTGCACTTGACCTGAAGTTTTCTTTGGACCAGAGGACAGGGGGGTCCCACCACAGCCCCCTGTGGTATTTCCATATTCTTAGAAGACCCTCTTTTCTGTTACTTCCATTACCATTACATTATACACTTATTACCAATGCATATTACACGGCAGATCTAAAACAGGTTTTTTTTTTGTTAGTTTTTTTTCTTCTTATTTTGCACCATGATGGACACCAAAGTCAAAGTTGGTGATGCCACAAACTTAATAATCCAGAAACTCATTTTATTTCTTTATTTTTTTAGTCTTTTAATCTTTTTTTGGCACCACCTAAGGCGCTACATCGCCGTACCACGAAGCTTCTTACCTCCATCAAGTTCACATTGAACCAAGATTCTAATTATAAAGGACCATAAGGAGAAATGATCCTTCAAATACACCAGAAAAGCACATTTTCCATCCTCACACACACAAAAAAAAAAAAAAAAAAACTAAAAAAAAACCTCCATGCAATGATCTGCTTACCCGCACTAAACGTCCTAGTATAAATGTAATTTTTCCCTGACGTTCCACACAATTGGCTGCGATAAATGACGCCGTGTAATACACATCTATAAGGGAGAGGCTAAGAGAAGCGGAATTAGCTGCCACCGCTTGGCCCTAATGTCCCTTAATATTAGAAAGAAGACAATTTCGCGGCAGGAGATGTATGATAGGAGGTTAATACAACCTGGGGTCGGTCTCCTGCAGAGTTCAATATAAAGATACACATCGTCTACAAGCAGCCGCTTCTCTGTATCTTCTGCACATTCCGTTCATGCTCCGCTGGTAGATTAAACGCTGCTTCACCCTGTAGGAGTTCACTGTGATAAAGCGAGCGGCTGCCGAATCCTTCATACTGACCTTCCACCAATAGCTCCGAGCGTGTCCGGCCCAGCGCAGAACATTCCGCTTTCCTTCCAGGTTACATTGTATCCTACAACTATTGTTATTTTCTTTCAAATATTTGGATTATTATTTCTCTCAGTATTCTATATATTTTTATTTTCTTTTAACCCCCTTTAACGCAGCGGTACGGCGCAGAGGTGCGGGGAGTGAATGGAGCGGGCTCATGGGCTGAGCCCTCTTCATACACAGGGGGGGAGCAAGCCCAACCACTAATAACCACAGTCTCTGCTTGCACCGATCGCCGCTATCAACCATTCCGATGACAACCGCAAACCTTGGATTCGATTGTCGGTCCCCCGAACGTCATCAGAGGGCGACGAGAGGTTGCCATGACAGCCTCGCACGCGATCGGATTGTGGCACATCGGCGCCGGCTTTCACGCGACAGAAACAGGGGGTGGGGGGTCGGGGAGGGCGTGGCGCAAATTGGAAAAATTATGGAAACCAGTCGGAAAATTTACCCTTAGTAAATGTGCCCCAATATCTCAAATGATGTCACTTTAAAGGGCCATTTTATAGTTTTTGTGTTTTTTTTATTGAAGGGGGGGGGGGTAGTTACAAAAACATTTTCTTTGGGATTTTCAAATAAGCTCAAAATGACCATTATAAATTAATTTCCCAGTGTGTGACAGTCTTTTTGATATTTATCTATGTCAAGAAAAGGACCAGCCCTGGGATCAGGGTGTAGAGGACGATAGGTGAGAATAGGCATCTGCCTATTGTGTCACGGCCGGGCGACATTGTCCCTATGGAGAGGGGAGGGGTGAGAAACACTAGTCCCTCCTGCCTCTCCAGCTGAATGTGTGCTACACCCACTCGTGTGAAACTAGCCTTACATTTACCGTATTTTTTGGACTATAAGGCGCAACGGATTACAAGGCGCACCTTCAATAAATGCCTGCTTAAACGTCTAGGTTTATGTATAAGGCGCACTGGACTATAAGGCGCACCTGATTATAAGGATGAATGACCAGCAGGGGGCAGACCTGTGCACAGTTCAAGGCAGCTGTTGTCTGTAAGTACGGTTCATATATAAGGTGCACTGGATTATAAGGCGCACCTGATTATAAGGATGAATGACCAGCAGGTAGCAGACCTGTGCACAGTTCAAGGCAGCTGTTGTCTGTAAGTAGGGTTCATATATAAGGCGCACCGGATTATAAGGCACACCTGATTATAAGAATGAATGACCAGCAGGTGGCAGACCTGTGCACAGTTCAAGGCAGCTGTTGTCTGTAAGTTCGGTTCATATATAAGGTGCACTGGACTATAAGGCGCACCTTTGATTTCTGAGAAAATCAAAGGATTTTTTTGTACACCTTATAGTCCGAAAAATACGGTAGTTTATTTTAGTGGTGGATTTCTTTGGGTTTTTCTTTATTTTTTATAATATTTTTCTTTTGGCTTTCAAAGATATGACATAAACAGGGTTTTTCTTTTTTATAATTACTGATAATTTACTTTAAGTTTTATTCAAACTTTTTGTGTTTTTTTTTTTTCCTTTAATGGCGACTGAACAAAATACACATCAAGGGAAAATAAATTAGCAGTCAAGGAAGAGTCTTCCAATTTGGAGGCAGATGCGCCATCTGCTGCTGACTCCCCAGCCTTGCTCGCTTGTTTTGGTGGCACATGGTCCAAAATCTTGTAATTAAGACAAATTGGGTAATCAGAGAAGAATAATCCATCCTTTCAGATTCTCATCTATTTCACTTACAGCGATGATGACGGATGTTGAATTAGACAACAAGCAAGAATCAGAATCGACATCAGGAAAGTAACTGGACCCTCGCAACAAACAACAGGGTACAATATATCCCAATACAGACACAGAGTTCATGTATATCCATATGTTCTGCAATACTCTAATGCTTATACCATCAACATATGAATATTCAAGCATAAATAAGATAAAGGGGGAGGAGATAAGCTGTGACATCATCTATTGTCAGTAGTGATGTAATGATGGGTCAGTGTTATCTATATAGAGGTCATTGTACAGGGAGGGGGAGGAGATAAGCTGTGACATCATCTATTGTCAGTAGTGATGTAATGATGGGTCAGTGTTATCTATATAGAGGTCATTGTACAGGGGGAGGAGGAGATAAGCTGTGACATCATCTATTGTCAGTAGTGATGTAATGATGGGTCAGTGTTATCTATATAGAGGTCATTGTACAGGGAGGGGGAGGAGATAAGCTGTGACATCATCTATTGTCAGTAGTGATGTAATGATGGGTCAGTGTTATCTATATAGAGGTCATTGTACAGGGAGGAGGAGGAGGAGATAAGCTGTGACATCATCTATTGTCAGTAGTGATGTAATGATGGGTCAGTGTTATCTATATAGAGGTCATTGTACAGGGAGGGGGAGGAGATAAGCTGTGACATCATCTATTGTCAGTAGTGATGTAATGATGGGTCAGTGTTATCTGTATAGAGGTCATTGTACAGGGAGGGGAGGAGATAAGCTGTGACATCATCTATTGTCAGTAGTGATGTAATGATGGGTCAGTGTTATCTGTATAGAGGTCATTGTACAGGGAGGGGAGGAGATAAGCTGTGACATCATCTATTGTCAGTAGTGATGTAATGATGGGTCAGTGTTATCTATATAGAGGTCACTGTAGAGGGAGGCGGAGGAGATAAGCTGTGACATCATCTATTGTCAGTAGTGATGTAATGATGGGTCAGTGTTATCTATATAGAGGTCATTGTACAGGGAGGGGGAGGAGATAAGCTGTGACATCATTTATTGTCAGTAGTGATGTAATGATGGGTCAGTGTTATCTATATTTGTTATCTTGACGAAACATACAAAGAATCAATTAATATTTCACCTTCCTGCATCGGTCTCCTTAAATATACCATCTTGGTTTGGGCAGAGCTCACAGCTGGGGGTCACACCACACTTGCAGGCATCACAAAACCAGGGCTCTGTAGAATTTTCTGAGGCTGAGCTCATAATGGAATCACTTTCTCCATCAACACCATAACAACCTAAAACAAGAATAAATAATTAAATCCCCCTAATCTATAACAGAATAGTGAGTGCAGCTCTGGAATATAATACAGGATGTAACTCAGGAATAGTACAGGATAAGTAATGTCATGTATGTACACAGTGACTGCACCAGCAGCAGAATAGTGAGTGCAGCTCTGGAATATAATACAGGATGTAACTCAGGAATAGTACAGGATAAGTAATGTCATGTATGTACACAGTGACTGCACCAGCAGCAGAATAGTGAGTGCAGCTCTGGAGTATAATACAGGATGTAACTCAGGATCAGTACAGGATAAGTAATGTCATGTATGTACACAGTGACTGCACCAGCAGCAGAATAGTGAGTGCAGCTCTGGGGTATAATACAGAATGTAACTCAGGATCAGTACAGGATAAGTAATGTCATGTATGTACACAGTGACTGCACCAGCAGCAGAATAGTGAGTGCAGCTCTGGAGTATAATACTGGATGTAACTCAGGATCAGTACAGGGTAAGTAATGTCATGTATGTACACAGTGACTGCACCAGCAGCAGAATAGTGAGTGCAGCTCTGGAGTATAATACAAGATGTAACTCAGGATCAGTACAGGATAAGTAATGTCATGTATGTACACAGTGACTGCACCAGCAGCAGAATAGTGAGTGCAGCTCTGGAGTATAATACAAGATGTAACTCAGGATCAGTACAGGATAAGTAATGTCATGTATGTACAGTGACTGCACCAGCAGCAGAATAGTGAGTGCAGCTCTGGAGTATAATACAGGATGTAACTCAGGATCAGTACAGGATAAGTAATGTCATGTATGTACACAGTGACTGCACCAGCAGAATAGTGAGTGCAGCTCTGGAGTATAATACAGGATGTAACTCAGGATCAGTACAGGATAAGTAATGTCATGTATGTACATAGTGACTGCACCAGTAGAATAGTGAGTGCAGTTCTGGAGTATAATACAGGATGTAACTCAGGATCAGTACAGGATAAGTAATGTCATGTATGTACACAGTGACGGCACCAGCAGCAGAATAGTGAGTGCAGCTCTGGAGTATAATACAGGATGTAACTCAGGATCAGTACAGGATAAGTAATGTCATGTATGTACACAGTGACTGCACCAGCAGCAGAATAGTGAGTGCAGCTCTGGAATATAATACAGGATGTAACTCAGGAATAGTACAGGATAAGTAATGTCATGTATGTACACAGTGACTGCACCAGCAGAATAGTGAGTGCAGCTCTGGAGTATAATACAGGATGTAACTCAGGATCAGTACAGGATAAGTAATGTCATGTATGTACACAGTGACTGCACCAGCAGCAGAATAGTGAGTGCAGCTCTGGAGTATAATACAGGATGTAACTCAGGATCAGTACAGGATAAGTAATGTCATGTATGTACACAGTGACTGCACCAGCAGCAGAATAGTGAGTGCAGCTCTGGGGTATAATACAGGATGTAACTCAGGATCAGTACAGGATAAGTAATGTCATGTATGTACACAGTGACTGCACCAGCAACAGATAGTGAGTGCAGCTCTGCAGTATAATACAGGATGTAACTCAGGATCAGTACATGATAAGTAATATCATGTATGTACACAGTGACTGCACCAGCAGCAGAATAGTGAGTGCAGCTCTGGAGTATAATACAGGATGTAACTCAGGATCAGTACAGGATAAGTAATGTCATGTATGTACACAGTGACTGCACCAGCAGCAGAATAGTGAGTGCAGCTCTGGAGTATAATACAGGATGTATCTCAGGATCAGTACAGGATAAGTAATGTCATGTATGTACACAGTGACTGTACCAGCAGCAGAATAGTGAGTGCAGCTCTGGAGTATAATACAGGATGTAACTCAGGATCAGTACAGGATAAGTAATGTCATGTATGTACACAGTGACTGCACCAGCAGCAGATAGTGAGTGCATCTCTGGAGCTCGTTACATCGTTAGCTGTCTGTTGCTGTGAGAGGCTGTGTGCTGCTGCTGCTCTGAGCTCCAGGCAGGTTCCATCTCCACCTGGGGCCTGCTCTCTCCCTTCCCAGGGAGGGGGTGGGTTTCCAGGCATGAGCCAGAGCGGCAAGCCCCAGGCTCCTGCTTCCCGGGCCAGGCCGGCGGGGGGCAGGGGTAGCCAGCTACCGGCCAGCGCTATGGAGGACTCAGGGGTGAGACGTTCCACCAGGAGTCGCAGCAGTGTGACTCCTACCCCCCCTGAGTCCAGTGTTAAGAGAAAGACCCAGAAGCCGGACGTCTATGATGGTGCGGGTGAGAGCGGTCCTTCCGGGGCTGGAGCCATGAAGCGGAGTGCTCACAGAGGTAAGGCTGACCATGCGGGGGGAGGCTGGGCGGTGCAGGGGCCCCGGGAGTCTTTGTCCACCTATGCCTCCCGGGTCCAGAGCCACCTCTGTGAGTACGAAGAGGCGACCAAGACCATCAGGAGGCTCCGGGAGGAGCTGCGTTGTGCCCGCTCCAGGGCGAACACGGCGCCAAAGAAACGAAAAACTGAAATATGTTGTGAAATTAACAAACTTAAAGCGGATATTGATAAGCTGATGAAAAGAAAAAACTTTATTTGCAACAATAGTGGACCATTTAAAGAAAAACTTTTAAATGATGATAGATTCTCAGAAATGGCTGACAACAGAGAGCAAAGGCTGAAGGGGTTGCAGCCTGCAAGCCAGGTGGAGGAGGAGGAGGATGATGATGATAACGAGCAGCAGTTCCCACCTGGCGGCCTGCAGGAAGATCAGCAGGCCTCGTGCAGTGGGCCCCCTGCAGGACAGCCAGCAGTAACACCTCGCTCGGGGGAGGACAGTGACACCGGCAGCCAGGGAGGGGCGCTCATGGCAGAGATCCGGCTGCTCGAGTCCCCAGTGCGCATGGAAAACTTTTCTTTTGGTGACGAACTCCCAGAGGAAGCCGCTGGGGGGAGCAGCCGGAGGAAGAGTAAGAAGACCAGGCCAAAGCAGCAAGAAGAGGTACGTTTCATCTTTACCCCCCTCCCTGTACACCCCCCCGGGCAAAGCGCAGGGTCAGCTCACTGTGCAAGCCCTGCTACCCAAACCCCCCCGAGTTCTGCTGTGGACCCGGTGCAAAGGTGCAGGGAGATTACAGGTGTGACATCTGATGTGGCGATGGGCTCCGTCTCTGTTTGTGGTAACAGTGGGGGAGCAGGGGAGGCATCGGCTGCAAGGCCGGACAGTCAGGGCGGCTTGGATGTGGCGATACCATCAAAATCCAGTGCTGTGGTGCGTCCCCCGGTGGGAGGGGGGGATAGCCCGGCACTGGTGGCAGCTTCCGGTGCCTCGGCGCCTCTTCATGCTGTTGCCGCTGATCACTTAGGTGGGGGGCGGCGGCAGTGTGGAGGGGTCGCTGAGGCTGAGGGCTCCGGACCTCCCAGACAGGACAGTAAAATTTTATTTTGTGTTGGTGTTGGGGATGATCCAAGTCCGGATGCAGGTGAAGAAAAGCGGCGCCTAATACCTGCGAAGGATCAGCGGCGAATTTTTCCCAATTTTAAGAAAACTAAATTAACATCTGCTACTGATGATGCGGAGGGCACAAGTGTGACAAAAGTTGGGGTCCCCTCAGGGCAATGCCCTAAAGGGGGACCCTCGTCCCTTGTGCCTGAAGATGCAGAGGTGGTTATGCCCCCTATGTCCCCTATTTCCCTTATGCCCCCTAATGTTGCTGCTGGTCCAGCTGGAGCAAATGCTGGTGTTTGTGGTGTAAAAACATTACCAGTTATCGGGGTGAGTGATGGAGTGACTGGTGGTGCGAGTGGCATGGAGGTGGGTAGTGTTAATGTGGTGGGTGCAGGGGTTGGTCCGGTTGCTCCCCCAGTGGCGGCCCCTATTAAGAGCTATGCCAGTGTCGCTGCTGGGGGAAGTGGGGTTCCATCATCCTCGTCTCTGGGCTCTGGGGACGGCTTTTTGCAACGGCGCCTCCTGCAGGCCTTACAGAAGGGAGAAAGGACGATCAATGTAGCGGGGCAGGAGGTTGATTTGTCGTTTTGGATAGAGAGGCACGGCCTGTCTGCCTTCCGAGAGCAAAGAGGCAGGGAGACATCATGGTCGCTCCAGACAACCGGGCCGGGTGCTAACCGTAGGAATGTGGTCCGTCTTCGGTGGCGTGGCAGTGATGTGTGTCCCCCTCGGGCACGGGTAGTTGAGCTGCTGCTGAAGATGGACTTCAAGGCGGCTGACATCTTTGCCTTGATCCATCCCTATGGTACATCTGAGTTTGATGTCAGCTTTGTTCGGCCGGAGGGGCTTGAGCTCTTCTGGTCCAACTATGAGCTGAGATACAACGAGCCCGAGTGGCGGGACTTTGCTGTGCAAGCAGTGTCCCGCCAGAGCGAAGTCAAGAAAGTGACCGTTCTTACCCGTAACGAATCACTATCTTGCTTTGACATCATGACCTGGATGAATCGTTATGGAGAGGTACTGGGATTACCCGAGAAAAATCGTGATGAGTATGGTATCTGGTCAGGGGCCTGGACCTTCATGGTGAAGTTGAGGTGTTCAGGTAACTCAGTCGCCCACATCCCTTCATCAGCCTTCCTGGGGAGGGATCGGATCCTGATCTTCTACCGGGGGCAGCCTAAGCTGTGTCACAGGTGCGGTGACCCCACACATTTCAGCGCAAACTGCACCGTGCAGAAGTGTGCGTTGTGTGGGGGTGTCGGCCATCTCGCTGCATCCTGTACAGGGCAGATTAGGTGTAACCTGTGTGGTGATCTCGGTCACCCGTACAGTCGTTGTCCTCTTTCCTTCGCTAATGCGGGCTCAACCTCAGCGGATGAAAGCCATGAGGCTGAATCTGCTGGGGAGGGGACTAGCAGAGGCAGAGGAATGGAGGGGCCAGGGAAGAAAGACAGGAAAAAGACGCCTGCCCAGCTAAGGCGTCTAGAGAAGCGTCAACAGGAGAGAGAGCGGGGGGAGTCTCGGGCTGCTGGGACAACCTCTGGCGCTATCCTGGAGACCACACCTGTCGCTGAGGCCCCAGGGGATGATGTACTGGATGAGGAGGTCAGGAGGATCGAGAGAGAGGAAGGTGCCACGTCCTCAGACTCCTCCCATTATGAGAGTATGGACGAGGATAATAGGGCGTGGCTAGAGGAAAAGCGTAAGCGTGGCGCCAAAAAGAAGAAAAAGGGTAAGAAGAAGGGAGGTGTAAGATCTCCTCCCACCCTGACTAAGGTACCCAAGGAAGGTGCAACCAACCCCCCGCTGGTCGAACTTTCAAATCGATTCCTGGCCCTGGATGGAGCCTCTCCTGCCGATTGGGGGCCTGAGGGTGAAGGGCCAGAGGTGGCGGAGGGGCCTGCAGGGGGTGCCGAGTCTCCCCCTGGGGAGTCAGGGTCCTCAGGAGGGGAGACTGGCCCAGAGTCTGGAGACGAGGATGAGGGGGCAGGTCCTGGATCTGCCCCTGAAGCATCAGAGGTGCGGGAGATGGACACCACAATATGTCTAAAAAGGGGGTGTTCATTTCCCGAGGGTGGTGGTAAGATGGGTAAAAAGAAAGCCGTCTAACTCAATCACTCATGATGGCGGCACCCACTCCGTTGACGCTGGCGTCCATTAATGTCGCCAGCATTAAGTCTGATGCGGCTAGATTTGCGGCCTTTGATTTTCTCGGCCGCGTTGAAGCCGACATTTTATTTTTGCAGGAGACCAGGCTGCCAGATTTGGCGGCCGTGTTTAAAGCTAAGAGGGAATGGAGACACGGGCCTTCCTATTGGTCTCTTGCGGCCGAGCCGTATAGCGGAGTGGCGGTCCTTTTTACCGCACCGGTAGAATGCCGACGAGTTATTGAGCTAGAAATGGGGAGGTGCCTGATCCTGGATGTCCTCATGAAGGGACAAGAACTTCGCCTAATTAACATCTATGGTCCCCAGTCCAAGTGGGACAGGAAGTGTCTCTTTATGAGGATCAAGCCCTACCTTTTTACAAGTCGGCAGGTGGTCTTTGGAGGGGACTTCAATGCTGTCACGAGGTCCCAGGATAGGGGAGGTTCCAGAGACAAGCTGACTTATGATAGCGTCGCTCTTAATAGCATAGCTAGTGAGGCTCGCCTGGTGGATGTCCACATCCGGCACACCCCAGGCCACGCGGGGTTCACCTATTATAGGGGTAGCTGCAGGTCTAGAATAGACAGGTTTTATTTAAAGGAGGAAGCCATTTCTTCAGCAGTGTCCGTTGTTGAGGTGGAGTTCTCCGACCACTGTTTAATTTTGTTTTCTCTGAATGTTACAGAGACCCCCCGGATGGGAAGAGGCTACTGGAAGCTCAATTCGTCTCTCTTGGAAGAAGCGGAGATCAGACAATCCTTTGAGGACTTTCTTCAGAGCCAGGTACCTTTGCTGGGCCTTTGTAGCAGTAAGTCAGAGTGGTGGGAGATGCTCAAGAAAAGGGTGGCGAGATTCTTCCGCCAGCTCTCGAGCCTCAGGAGCCTGGACAGGTACCGCCTGTATCAGGGCCTGAGGAGGAAACTCGAGCATCTCGTCTCGACTGGAGGTAGTCGTGAGGACATCTCCAGAGTGAAATCTTTGCTGAAGGGGTGTCAGTACGATAGACACGCATCTTTGGTTTTTGAGAGGGATTACGGGAAATACCGCTCGCCCGACCCTTACAGAAACTGCAAGATGTCAGTGAATGGTAAAGTTGTCACAGGACTGGTTGACAGTACGGGGTCCCTGAAAAGGTCCAGATCAGGGATTCTGGAGGTCGTCAGATCCTTCTACTCGCACCTCTTGGGCAGGAAGGATCTAGATCGGGATGTGATGTCGGCTTTCCTGGCTGAAACTGTCCCTGAGCCAGGAGTAGACCCCTCTCTTGATGTTTTGACCGAAGTGATCAGGGAAGAGGAAGTCAGCCGGGCGATTGAAGGGCTCGCCCTCAAGAAATCGCCGGGTCCGGATGGCTTAACATCTGAGTTTTATAAGACCTTTAAGGACGCCTTGGTTCCCCTCTTGACTGAGGTATTCAATGAGTGTCTTTCCTCGGGCGCTCTGCCGAAGTCAATGAGGAGGTCTGCCCTGATCATCCTGTCAAAGGGTAAGGACCGATCTCGTATTGAGAACTGGCGTCCCATAGCGCTTCTCAATACGGACAGAAAGGTTTTGGCAAAGGTGCTGTTTAATCGGCTGGTGCAGTTTGCGCCCCGGCTCCTTTCGGGGACCCAGCACTGCTCTGTTCCAGGCCGCAGTACATTTAGTGCTGTGCTTTGTGTTCGGGAGGCAGTGGAGCAGGGCAGGGCTGGTAACTGGAAGGGGTACTTGCTGTCCTTGGATCAGGCAAAAGCGTTTGATCGGGTTAACCACGAGTACCTCTGGTCTGTCCTTCTGAGGTATGGCCTGCCTGGGGAGTTTGTCAATTGGCTGAAAGTTTTGTATGCAGGGGCAGAGAGTTTCCCGCTTGTGAACGGTTGGATTGGCCGCTCTTTTGAGGTCGGGTCTGGTGTTCGCCAGGGTTGTCCTCTGAGCCCACTTTTATACGTGTTCGCGATTGACCCATTCCTTAGGAGGGTTGATCGTGGGCCGTTGGTGGGAGTCGGGATGGATCGGGCAGCACCGGAAGCCACTCTTAGAGTGGTAGCATATGCCGATGATGTCACCGTTTTCGTGTCCTCGGGAGGGGAGGCGCAATGGGTGATGTCAGAGGTTGACCGCTACTCAGAGGTTTCTGGGTCCAAGATTAACCGGGATAAGTGTGAGAGTCTCTGGCTGGGAGAGGGGGATCCAGGCTTTGATCTCCCGGACACTCTTCCAGGGCCCCAGGACTCCGCCAAAGTTCTCGGCATCGAATTCGGCCAGGGGGATTACCCCATGCAAAACTGGGACGGCAGGCTTAAGATCGCCGCTCAGAAGGTGGACCAGTGGAAGGGTTGGTCTTTGACCCTCAGAGAAAGGGTTAATCTGATCAAAACTTACCTGCTCCCGTTACTGATTTATCTGGGCAGTGTGTGCATGTTGCCAGAACCCCTCTGGACTCGGGTGTACAGTCTGTTCTTCCAGCTGTTATGGGGGAATAGGCTGAACCTTATCAAGAGGGAGGTTACTTACCGCACGAGGAGACAAGGAGGGTTGTGTATGGTCAACCCTGTGGTGTTCCTAGTGAATACCTTTCTTAAGATCAATGTAGCAAACCTCTGGAAAGAGAGGGCTCCTCCGTGGGTATACTCCTGCAGGGGATGGTTTCGGCCTTTCTTCCAGGAATGGGAGACAGGAGGGCGAGTGAAGGATCTTCGCACACCGCATGGGCATCTTCCGGCTTACGCTACCCCGGTTCTGAAGGTGATTCGCCGGTGGGGTCTGGGAATGTGGGAGATCAGGACCATGTCGAGGAAAATCCTTGACAAAAGGGTTCTGTTGACCCATTTCCAGAAGCCTCTGGCCCTCAGGGATTGCCCAAGTCGGGATCTGGGGGTGGGTTTGAGTTTATTGAATTCTATCAGGATCCCCTTGAAGTTTTGGGACGTGACTTGGCGCTGCTTCCATGGAAAGCTGTGTGTGAGGGACAATCTGAAGTGTAGGAGCTCTGAGGAAAGGGGTTGTCCCCGGGAGGAGTGCGGTGGCCTGCTGGAGAGCATGGACCACTTCCTGCTTCAGTGCCCCTTTAACACAGAGGTGTACAACCGGGTGGGCGCTTCCATCCATTGGCCCGGGTTGGCCGGTCTCTCCTATGCGGAGTGGGCCTATGGAGCATTCAGAGGCCTGGGTGGCCGGGACCGCTGCACGTTATTCCTAGTCAGTCTAGTGGTCAGGTACCACACGTGGAACGCACGGTGTTTAGTTTCGACGCAGCGTAAAATCCTCCCGGTGGATGAGGTGGTTAGGAACATTCTGGGTGACCTGGTGAAGGTGCGCTCTCTGGAGTATGAGGGGCTGGGCACGGGGAGGGCCTCTCTCCTTTGGAGGGGGTTCTCCTTTAGTGTCCCTTAGTCTGTCATCTCCGCTCCTGGTGTTGGGCTGATGCTGCACTGTAGATTTTTGTTTTGTATCTGGGCATGTAGTGAAGTTGGGCTTGCAGGCACCGAACCTGGGCTTTATGTGGTTTGGATTGATGTTGTTTAGACTTTATTTGTATTGTGTTTTCTTTATGTTATGTTGTAATTACTGTATATATTGTATATATTGTATATAGTGGGGTTTGGGACATAGTGTTAGGTTGGGAGGGGGGTGATGGTGGTGGGACTTATGAACTGACCTGGGCACTGGTCTGGACTACTTAACGCAAACTTTGGACGTTAGACCAGTGTCTGGGGGGAAGGGGAGGGTACGGGCGAGGGATTTAGTTTAGTGTAGTGTTATGTGTATTATGTGTTTGTTATTATATATATTTAAAAAAAAAAAAAAAAAAAAAAAAAAAAATGGGTGTGGGATGTGATCTGTGTGGGGTGGTTTGTTATTAGAGGGTGTGGGGTGGGTTTATGTATATTTATGGTCATTTATGTTTATTTGTGGGTGTGGCTTGTGTTTGTTATTGGTTTGGTTTAGGATGTAATAATCGGTTGGGTGGGGGTTGTGGTATTTGGTGTTTATTCATTTTGGTGTATTGTAAGTTATTATTTTTGCTAGGTATGAATGGGGCTGGACCAGCAGGTAAGATATTGTATATAGTTTGTATATATTGTATATAATTTTTTGTTTGTATTGTTATGTTTTTTACTTTTATATAAAATAAAAGATCTACAGGATGTAACTCAGGATCAGTACAGGATAAGTAATGTCATGTATGTCACTACACACAATTTTCCATTGTTCAGGTATTATACATACACACGTATCTACATTCATGTGGTATGATAGATAAGTCTAGCGCACCCGGTGTGTAAATATCTTCACATCTCAAATCAAAAAAAGGAAATGTTAAAGGTTTAGTAAAAGTCATTTACTTTGTTATTTTTATTTAATTTTTTTTTTCCTTTTCCCGTGAATAAAAACATATATTGCTCGGAGGTTGAAAAGCGTTTATTTTCCTCTCTGGCACAAAATAACGCGGACAAAAAGGAAAAGTAATTGGGAAATATTAACAATTCAATAAAAGAAATGAAACATGAATGCATAAATTGAACTATTTGATATTAATTTGTCCGGCGCACCAGACGCGCTTTATTCATCTGCTCCCTGAAATTATATGTTGTGATTTTGCTGTTGTAATTGCTTTTTGGAACACAAAAATGGGCGCAAAATTATCCGTCAATTCAGGCGGTTACTAAAGTGACAACGAATGTATAGGATACTGGGCAAGACGGAGCAGACAGGGGCGGCTTAAAGGAGCACGACGCCTAATGGGTGCAAGTCACGGTCTATACCAGTGGTGGCGAACCTATGGCACGGGTGCCAGAGGCAGCACTCAGAGCCCTTCCTGTGGGCACTCAGGCCATTGACCCCAAGACAGAGCTCACCAAACAGGACCAAAAGTAGGTCCTCCTACTGGAGCCTACATTCTTACTGTACGGAGAGACCCTGGTGAGAAGCTACAATGATAGTCTGAATGTGCCCTCCTTCTTTCAACTGTATTGGTGGCTTCAAGGGGCCGATACGATTGATAGATGTTGAAGAGCAGGTAGCAATAAGTTACTGCTTAAAATGCAATGTTGGCACTTTGCGGTAAATAAGTTGATTTTGGTTATAGTTTGGGTCTCGGTCTCTAAAAGGTTCACCATCACTGGTCTATACAGTGCACCAGGGCAGGTAGTGGAGACCACTTATGGGCCCCCATGGGCAACAAACGATGGTTACTCCCTAGGATAAGTAAAAAGAAATAATCAGAGGGAACCTGTCAGTCATCACCCCCGCTGGTCAATCATTCGTTGCGTTCTTGGTTCTCTGTTGAACGTTGCTTCCACGTAAGAAATGACAACTTTGTGGCACTTAAAATGCAATACCAAGCATGACCACTGCTCTATCTACAGCACTAAACATAGCATCAAGGGAAAAGACCACAGCAGTCCTCCAAGTACAGTATCTAAAAATATTGGTCATCTATATTTGGGATAACTCAACTATCATGAAGGGGTTGTCTGGTGATAGCAAGTTAGGACCTATACACAGAATAGACTCTAAGCAGCTGATCGGTGCGGGTCTCAGATATGGGACTCTCACGGATCACAAGATCCCATTGCACCAGAGATCACTGAAGGAGATAGTCACACATGCACCAGCTACTCCGTTCATCTCTATGGTGCTATAGTGCACCACACTCCTCGATCTCCGTCCGCGCCATAGTGATGAATGGAGGAGTCGGACATCTCAGATGCAAAGGAGGAGAAAACAACACAAAAGGAGGAGGAGAAGAAGAGGATGATGTAGAAAAAGGAGGAGGAGAAGAAGAGGATGATGTAGAAAAAGGAGGAGGAGAAGAAGAGGATGATGTAGAAAAAGGAGGAGGAGAAGAAGAGGATGATGTAGAAAAAGGATGAGGAGAAGAGAACAACGTAAAAGAAGGTGGAAGAGAGGAAGACGAAAAAGAAGGAAGGGTATGAAGAGTACAACAAACTAAAAAGAAGACAAGAGGACAATGTAAAAGAAAAAGAAGCTGTAGAAGAGAATGACCTAAAAGAAAAAGGGAGGAGAGGACAACGACATATAAGAAAAAGAATGGGGATAAGGGAAGCACCTAAGAGAAGGCGGAAGAGAGGAAGACGAAAAAGAAAAAGGAGAAGAAGATGACATAAAAGCAAAAGAATGAAGAGAATGACGTTAAAATCAGGAGGAAAAGAGGACGATGTAAAAGAAAAAGAAGCAGAAGAGGACAAGAAAAGGAAACGGAGGGGGAAGACGACAACGTAAAAGATAAAAAAAAAAAGAAGGAGATAATGGCTTGAAAGAAGGAGGAAGAGAGGACGATGAAAAAGAAGGAGATGAGGACGACGTAAAAGCAAATAGGAGGAGAAAAGGACGACGTAGAAGAAAAAGAATGAGGAAAAGAGGACAACGGAAAAGCAAAAAAAGGAGAAGAGGCAGAAGAGGACAAAAGGAAACGGAGAGGAAGAGGACAATGGAAAAGAAAAAGAAGGAGTAGAAGAGAATGACTGATGTAAGAGAAGGAGGAGGAGAGGAGGACGAGAAAGAAAAAGGAGAAGAGGACGACAAAAGGAAACGGAGGGAAGAGGACGATGTAAAAGAAAGAGTAGAAGAGAAAGGCGTAAAAGAAGGAGAAAGAGAGGACGCAGTTAAAGAAAAGAAAAGAAAGGAGATAAGGACAAAGTAAAAGCAATAAGAAGGAGAAGAGGACAATGAAGAAGAAAAAAAGGCGGAGAGGAGTATGATGCAAAAAAAAAAAAAAAAGGAGTTTGAGAAGATGACGTAAAAGAAAGCGAAGGATGAGATGAGGCTAAATGTAAGAAAAAGAAGAGGAAGTAGTGGAAGATGGCAAAGAAGAGAAAGACTATAACAATTGTATTCTAAAAAAGAAGAATAATTTGATTCTGTCATATTTTGTAAAATATTTTCGGCTTTCCTGGTAACAGGATTATTAGGACTTTGTGGATTGTGAGATTCTGGTTCTTGACACTTTTGGGGTCAGTCCTCAGATAGGTGACAGCTGCCATGGAGCTTGTGGGACCTCCTGCATGGCCGCCCTGCACCCCGGCACTGACCCAGCTCTCCGAGGTTATAGACCGACGTCTCGCACAAGCAGAGAAGCCGGAGAACAGCGACACCAGCGGGAGCACGCACAAGACGCATTTCTGTAGACACGTTGCAATCAAGATGTCAGAAGTGGTGACAACGCGGCTGGAGCCCGGCGCCATGACACACCACAGCATACTGGCAAATACAGATCTGCCTGAGTGACAGCTCAACAAAGAGACTTCCATCCTGGAGACTGACTGTGCTGGATAACAGCGTCTAGTATCATATATATCATCACAGTATTACATTACTTATATACAGCAGAATCTTCATTGTTCTTATTGTTGGAAGAAAAACATAGGTAATATCACATGGCCATGGGTATTCTCCCTGTACTGTGACATCACTGTGTGTATTCTCCCTGTACTGTGACATCACTGTGTGTATTCTCCCTGTACTGTGACATCGCTGTGTGTATTATCCCTGTACTGTGACATCACTGTGTGTATTATCCCTGTACTGTGACATCACTGTGTGTATTATCTCTGTACTGTGACATCACTGTGTGTATTATCCCTGTACTGTGACATCACTGTGTGTATTATCTCCGTACTGTGACATCACTGTGTGTATTATCTCCGTACTGTGACATCACTGTGTGTATTATCCTTGTACTGTGACATCACTGTGTGTATTATCCTTGTACTGTGACATCACTGTGTGTATTATCCCCTGTACTGTGACATCACTGTGTGTATTATCCCTGTACTGTGACATCGCTGTGTGTATTATCTCTGTACTGTGACATCACTGTGTGTATTATCCCTGTACTGTGACATCACTGTGTGTATTATCCCTGTACTGTGACATCGCTGTGTGTATTATCTCTGTACTGTGACATCACTGTGTGTATTATCCCTGTACTGTGACATCACTGTGTGTATTATCCCTGGACTGTGACATCACTGTGTGTATTACCCCTGTACTGTGACATCGCTGTGTGTATTATCCCTGTACTGTGACATCGCTGTGTGTATTATCCCTGTATTGTGACATCGCTGTGTATTATCCCTGTGCTGTGACATCACTGTGTGTATTATCCCTGTACTGTGACATCACTGTGTGTATTATCCCTGTACTGTGACATCACTGTGTGTATTATCCCTGTACTGTGACATCACTGTGTGTATTATCCCTGTACTGTGACATCACTGTGTGTATTATCCCTGTACTGTGACATCACTGTGTGTATTATCCCTGTACTGTCATATCACTGTGTGTATTATCCATGTACTGTGACATCACTGTGTGAATTATCCCTGTACTGTGACATCACTGTGTGTATTATCCCTGTACTGTGACATCACTGTGCGTATTATCCCTGTACTGTGACATCACTGTGTGTATGATCCCTGTACTGTGACACCACTATGTGTATTATCACTGTACTGTGACATCACTGTGTGTATTATCCCTGTACGGTGACATCACTGTGTGTATTATCTCTGTACTGTGACATCACTGTGTGTATTATCTCTGTACTGTAACATCACTGTGTGTATTCTCCCTGTACTGTGACATCACTGTGTGTATTATCCCTGTACTGTGACATCACTGTGTGTATTATCCCCTGTACTGTGACATCACTGTGTGTATTATCCCCTGTACTGTGACATCACTGTGTGTACTATCCCTGTACTGTGACATCACTGTGTGTATTATCCCTGTACTGTGACATCACTGTGTGCATTATCCCGGTACTGTGACATCACTGTGTGCATTATCCCGGTACTGAGCCCTGGGCTTACACAGGGACAACTGGGGCTAGGGGAAAATCTGTGAATTTGGGTAAGCAAATGATTTAGTGATAGAAAACAGAGGATTGTCATTAATGGAACGTTCTCAAATTCGGTGGAAGTTATCCGTGGTCAGTATTTAGGCCACTTTTTAATACTTTTTATTAATGACCTCCTGAAGGGATCACAGAGAGTTTTGTTATGTGTAGACGATATGAAGCTCTGTAAGGTAATTAATACAGATGCAGATAGTATCGCATTATAGAGGGATTTGTGGAAGCTGGAGTAATGGGAGGAGAAATGGCTGATGAGGTTTAATGTAGATAAAAATTATGCCATGGAAACTAAAATGATAATTATGTTTTAGATGGTAAATTTCTGGTGAAACTGATGGAGAAAATAACTTGAGCTGGAATGGGTGCAGAAGAGAGCAACCAGGATTATTAGGGGAATGGAGGGATTACAATACAATGTAATACTAAACTAGGGATTATTCAGCTCTAAAAAAAAGACAACTAAAAGGAGTCATTACAATGCACAAATACATGAACAAACAGTACAAGGATCTCTCCAAGGTTCTATTTATACCTTGGGCTCTGCCCAGGACGAGGGGGCATCCTCTGCGACTACAGTAGAGGTGGTTCTACCATAACCATAGACAGCGGGCATCCTCTACACCTAGAGGAGAGGAGGATCTACCATCACCATAGACAGGGGGCATCCTCTACACCTAGAGGAGAAGAGGTTCTACCATCACCATAGACAGGGGACATCCTCTACACCTAGAGGAGAGGAGGTTCTACCATAACCATAGACAGCGGGCATCCTCTACACCTAGAGGAGAGGAGGATCTACCATCACCATAGACAGGGGGCATCCTCTACACCTAGAGGAGAGGAGGATCTACCATCACCATAGACAGGGGGCATCCTCTACACCTAGAGGAGAAGAGGTTCTACCATCACCATAGACAGGGGACATCCTCTACACCTAGAGGAGAGGAGGTTCTACCATAACCATAGACAGCGGGCATCCTCTACACCTAGAGGAGAGGAGGATCTACCATCACCATAGACAGGGGGCATCCTCTACACCTAGATGAGAGGAGGTTCTACCATCACCATAGACAGGGGGCATCCTCTACACCTAGAGGAGAGGAGGTTCTACCATCACCATAGACAGGGGGCATCCTCTACACCTAGAGGAGAGGAGGATCTACCATCACCATAGACAGGGGACATCCTCTACACCTAGAGGAGAGGAGGTTCTACCATCACAATAGACAGGGGGCATCCTCTACACCTAGAGGAGAGGAGGTTCTACCATCACCATAGACAGGGGGCATCCTCTACACCTAGAGGAGAGGAGGATCTACCATCACCATAGACAGGGGACATCCTCTACACCTAGAGGAGAGGAGGTTCTACCATCACCATAGACAGGGGGCATCCTCTACACCTAGAGGAGAGGAGGTTCTACCATCACCATAGACAGGGGGCATCCTCTACACCTAGAGGAGAGGAGGTTCTACCATCACCATAAACAGGAGGCATCTTCTACACCTAGAGGGGAGGAGGTTCTACCATCACCATAGACAGGGGGCATCCTCTACACCTAGAGGAGAGGAGGTTCTACCATCACCATAAACAGGAGGCATCTTCTACACCTAGAGGGGAGGAGGTTCTACCATCACCATAGACAGGGGACATCCTCTACACCTAGAGGAGAGGAGGTTCTACCATCACCATAGACAGGGGGCATCCTCTACACCTAGAGGAGAGGAGGTTCTACCATCACCATAGACAGGGAGCATCCTCTACACCTAGAGGAGAGGAGGTTCTACCATCACCATAGACAGGGGACATCCTCTACACCTAGAGGAGAGGAAGTTCTACCATCACCATAGACAGGGGACATCCTCTACACCTAGAGTAGAGGAGGTTCTACCATCACCATAGACAGGGGACATCCTCTACACCTAGAGCAGAGGAGGTTCTACCATCACCATAGACAGGGGGCATCCTCTACACCTAGAGGGGAGGAGGTTCTACCATCACCATAGACAGGGGGCATCCTCTACACCTAGAGGAGAGGAGGTTCTACTATCACCATAGACAGGGGGATCCTCTACACCTAGAGGAGAGGAGGTTCTATCATCACCATAGACAGGGGACATCCTCTACACCTAGAGGAGAGGAGGTTCTACCATCACCATAGACAGGGGGCATCCTCTAAGCCTAGAGGAGAGGAGGTTCTACCATCACCATAGACAGGGGACATCCTCTACACCCAGAGGAGAGGAGGTTCTACCATCACCATAGACAGGGGACATCCTCTACACCTAGAGGAGAGGCGGCTCTACCATCACCATAGACGGGGGCATCCTCTACACCTAGAGGAGAGGCGGTTCTACCATCACCATAGACAGGGGACATCCTCTACACCTAGAGGAGAGGAGGATCTACCATCACCATAGACAGGGGACATCCTCTACACCTAGAGGAGAGGCGGTTCTATTATCACCATAGACAGGGGACATCCTCTACACCTAGAGGAGAGGAGGATCTACCATCACCATAGACAGGGGACATCCTCTACACCTAGAGGAGAGGCGGTTCTATTATCACCATAGACAGGGGGCATCCTCTACACCTAGAGGAGAGGAGGTTCTACTATCACCATAGACAGGGGGCATCCTCTACACCTAGAGGAGAGGAGGTTCTACTATCACCATAGACAGACGACATCCTCTACACCTAGAGCAGAGGAGGTTCTACCATCACCATAGACAGGGGACATCCTCTACACCTAGAGGAGAGGAGGATCTACCATCACCATAGACAGGGGACATCCTCTACACCTAGAGGAGAGGCGGTTCTATTATCACCATAGACAGGGGGCATCCTCTACACCTAGAGGAGAGGAGGTTCTACCATCACCATAGACAGGGGGCATCCTCTACACCTAGAGGAGAGGAGGTTCTACTATCACCATAGACAGACGACATCCTCTACACCTAGAGCAGAGGAGGTTCTACCATCACCATAGACAGGGGACATCCCCTTCACCTACAGGAGAGGTACAGTTACCATCACTATAGACAGGGGGCATCCGCTAGGCCTGGAGGAGAGGCGGTTCCACCATCACCATAGACACCTGAATGGTGTAGGGTGGTTTCCCCTCCCTTCCCCTCCCCCCTCCCGCGATTAACTAACTATGGCATATACTAACCATAGGACATCACAAGCCACCCCTTTAATCTCCTTCAGAACCTCTTTAAAAGAGAAGACAGCTGCTGGATGTTACCTTCATGCACGGTTATACCGCAGTTATCGCACTGAATGATCTCATCCGCATCTTCACTATTGTCCCCAAGACACACGCAGCATATTAATATGTGATCCATTTTCTGTGAGCACCACTTGTCACTTTTCTCCAGGATAAGCGAGTCCTATTAAAAATTCAAGAAATGAAATTAGAATTGCGCTATAATGTCGCACCAGGCAGATATATATTACGCTGTGCTGTTACCGCTAAAGCCCGTTCCTCCCAGACGCCGCAAGTCCCTCTCCGCTCTAGTGCCTGTCCTTGCTCTACCAATGGGTTCATTCAGAGGCTACCGATCCAGGTTTGTGTCTAACAATGCAAGTTCGAGTCTCCGAACCAGGATTTGAGACAAAATTTGAATTCTGGCGTTCGGCTCACCCCCTGCTCTTAACACCACTATCACGGGTATTAACTATTGTTACTCTCCAGCTTTGCCGGCGTAATTTAAAGCGTTACACCCGCTATCACAGGTGTTACTAGTAGGTGTGAGCATTCGGTGACCTTAATGGATCCGCTCATCGTACTAAGGATTTATCATAAGGACAAGATTAGTGGGTGATCAATACCCTGTACCCCAATGAACCTTCGGGAGCTTGGGTCTTCCATTGCACGATCCTGCACAGCAGATCTATTCCAAGTCCTAACATATCCTTTTGTATTCCCCAACTATTGTTCTAGAATGCCACCTACAAATATATGCATAGATTGACAACTGGGTGTCACTTCCCTAATCAAGAGGGCGTGGCCGTACTTGGTCAGCACCAACTGGACAGTGTTAGAGTGAGCCTGAAGAGGGCTGTTAAATCGGGGACCCAGAACCTTATTTCTCAGTAAATTGAGGTCTTCAGATGCGACTGGAACCAAAACTAACTCTACGAAGAACACACCCTAAAGCAGTGGTGGCGAACCTATGGCACGTGTGCCAGAGGTGGCACTCAGAGCCCTCTCTATGGGCACCCGTGCCATCACCCCACCGCAGAGTTCGCCAGACAGGACTCAAGGCCTCTTGCAGTCCCAGGCAGCCCAGGACCCTAGAAGGAAGCTACACTGATAACCCAAAGCTTTTTCTCCTTCTTTCTACTGTATTGGTGACCTCAGGTGCCTAAACAATTTAAACATGTGACAAAGCAGGGAGCAATAAGTTACTGTTTAAATTGTTGCATCGGCACTTGGCGAAAAATATGTGGGCTTTGAATGTAGTTTGGGCACTCGGTGTCTAAAAGGTTTGCCATCACTGTCCTAAAGGCTTTTTGTCAATGATTTACTTCAAAAGGACTCCTGATATTTACCATCAATGGAAGTCTCCAAAGTATCCCACTCCACAGGAACACAATGGGTTTTACCACTCCTCTCACCCACTTGCTCATAAACTGTCTAGTCCTTAGCATTCGAAAGGACAACTCTCTAGATCGTGAACTGTCTACGTATGGAGCAGAGACAATATCATAAATGTCACTCCCAAGTCTTTACCACCTTGCTAGAAGACAGGAGGTGCTACAGGCTCAAATGTTGGGCACCATCAATCAAGACATCGTTAATGGAAGTACCAGACCTCAGACCTGCTTTCCATAGCCTTCCTTTCCCCTGACAACAGCTTACAACCAGTGGCTCCAGCAGCCATTTTATTGAAGACAGCCCCCTCCTGTCACAGTGAAGCTCTAGGGCTCTTTACAACGGAGAAAGGTGAAGTAATATTGGTCTACCAATAGCTAGGCTGTCTCCATTGATGGATCCTCTCTCAATGTACTACATATCATCATACGCTTACCAGATCGAGGGCAAAAGGAGGACAACTAAACTGAATGGAGCTTTCCTGGCATAGAGGCTTAACATGCCCCCAAGACAAGATGTAATCCAAGTTTTAAATGGTAATTTTTGGGGGTTTTACGAGAGGAAGATAAAGCCTTTAGCTATCTAAAACTTCCAAAGATGGGCTACAGAGGATATACAGGTAATAATATAAAAGGAAATTTCTCTAGCGCTCCTCACACTCAAAGTCTTCACATCTTGATGAACCTGTCAGGACACTTTATAAATTACCTCATTACTTTTGCTTTGAGACAATGTCAAGCTGTCATTCGTCAGCTCCTCATCATCGCCGCTGTTCCTACTGGGAATCTTGATTTTCTTCTTCTTTCCTTCATCGTCACTTGAGCTGCAGCTGTCGTCTTTATTGCCAGGATGGTGACTTGATTCCTCTTCGCTCCCGTCCTCCTCTTCATCATCTTCTCCGTCACTGCCCTCCCCGGTAGAAGACTTTCCTTTCCTCCTGCCGCCTGTGGGTCTCCAATCATTGTCATCTTCACTGTCATAGTCGTCCATCGCATTTAACTCTTCCATGGTGATGAAGTCCAACATTGGACGGTTCCTTCGGAGATTCCATTTCTTGGGTTCGCTCGTCTGGTCGTCAATAGTCACTTCGATCTCGGGAGTTCCCTCCTTTTTCTTCAATGCTTTGTCAGCCTCGTCTTTCTTCGTTTCATCTTTGCCTGGTTGCTCATCTTCATTTCTTCTGTAACTTGTCCCCGATTCTTCTCCTTCAGTGGCCCTCCTTTCTACTTCCTCAGGAACCACACTCGACATGTCCTCGGCTTTTAGGTTGTCTTCGGAGTCAGTGCCAGAACATTCACCGCTGTCTTTAGACCCATCGTCACTACCAAGGACGCTGCCTTCAGAATCTGCAACATAAAACACATACGCGATGTCCAACAAGGAGAGGAGTAATGCAATCTACCCAAAAACCTGCACAAAAAGTATAAATGTTTTATAGGTCAAATATCCTGGTGATAAGGTTCACCCAAACCATTATTTCGTTAAAAAAAAAAAACTAACTTTGACACGTACATTTTATATAGGTGTATGCCATCCATCAGCAGGACATTATCCATCAGAAAGAACTTAACATGTAATTTCTATGACCTTCTCCCTTTCGCTATACTGAAGTCTAAAGACATTGGGGGTCATTTACTAAGGGCCCGATACACATTTTCCCGACGTGTTACCCGAATATTTCCGATTTGCGCCGATTTCCCCTGAATTGCCCCGGGATTTTGGTGCACACGATCGGATTGTGGCGCATCGGCGCTGGCATGCACGCAACGGAAATCGGGGGGCGTGGCTGAACGAAAACCTGACATATTCGGAAAACCGCCGCATTTAAAAACGGAAAATGTGTCGCGAAAATTGCACTAACCATCATTCAGCCCGGCTCGGTGTATTCCAGTGCGTTCCGATGCTCTTCAACGCAGCAGCGCCACCTGGTGGACGTTGGAGGAACTGTCTTAATAAATCGCGGCCGGACCCGAATCCACCGCAGAGAACGCGCCGCTGGATCACGAATGGACTGGGTAAGTAAATCTGCCCCATTGGCTATCAATATGCCTTATTCGCGATATGGACACCATGGGGTGTAAAGGGCTTCCTTGATTTGCAGGATTAGAGGTGGCCCTTTTACACCTCAATTAATGGATTTATGAGAACAAAAAAACTAATTGCTAGAATAGTAAGTTGACGAGTTGTGTTTTGTTTAAACTTATATATTTAGGCAGATTTGAAGGCCCCATATACACTAAATAGTTGTTGGCCAACAATCTGATTGGCTAGCCCTATCCTTATCTTCTCGTTGTCTGCAAATCAGAGAGAATTGATTGTCCACATAATTATTATATGGTCAACAAATTTTGGGTCTTGGTATTTTGTGGGAAGTCCTCCTTGATGTATCTGTCAAAGAGGAGCATCAGATGTTATAGTCATCCAAAAAGCAACTCTTCGACTCATTGATACAAATTTATCTTGGTCAATGCTTCGAAGAATTTTTGACTTTTCGTGGCAACTCGAAATCTCTCTCGTGTAGAACCATTCGACCTCCATGAAAACTTATACTGAGGTTAAACAAATTGAGTTAGATACAATTTTTTTTTTTTTTACCTCTGTACTTTTTAGAAGAATCCTTTCCAAAAAAAACAATGTAAAAAAAAAAAAACATTCTTTCCGGTGCAAAATTGATAAAAATTAGACATGTTAGACTACAAAAGCACAACATCAAACATACCTCAATTTTATCGTCAGGCACAAATGAAAGCTTAGGCAAGAAATGATAGCCCCGGGTATATACAGTGTCAGCGCTGCCACAGGGTAGGCTCTACAGGGTCACAAGCCCTCGGAACCAGCTGACTTACATCAAACAAATTCAAAATTGGTCTTTTAAGACATTTACAAATTTTAATTTTTTTTTTTGCAAATTACGGTAAATCGGAAAAACGTCATAAAACGAATCATCACCAAACAGTTTTCAGGAAAAAAAAAAAAAAAGCTTTTGAAAAATACCTGAGGCATCTCCAACTTTAAAATCACTGTCATCTGAGCTATCATAATCCAACGCTTCGAGAAGGGAGGTTGCCAAAGGCTTCACTTGTCGTCTTTTCGAACTCCGGTCCACTGTAACGAAAGTTGGGTTTGTTTTTTTGTTGTTTTTTTTTTTTTTTTGCTTTAAATTTGTTTTATGGACTTATTGTGGCATCCAACAAAATTTCCGTGATGAAGATTCTAAGAATGAGGACACCATCATTGCCCAGCGGCAGCCATATTGGTTTATTTTTATATGCTGACACTTCATTTTAAGGGCTATCACCATGAGGTTTTTTAAAAAAAAATAAATAAAAAATAACAATGCAGATAACATTCAACAATGTAGCGTTTAAGAGCATTAACCCAAAACAGAAAAAAATCTTTAAGACGCAAGTTCTTAGGATGTCTTCTTCAGTCATTCATTTGGATTTAGTTTCTGTACAAGTTCATGAAGACAGCTGTATCTAGACCCCTGGACTTCTAAATTATATCTTTGCCTGGTTAAAGGCCTGTTTCTTAAAGAGAATTCAAGTAATTAAGTTTTCCTGGCAATAAAGTGACCCCTTAAAGGGATCCTGTCACCAGGGACCTTATTTTCACTAAAGACAGATTGTAAAAGCCCATGACACCTGCAGTGCAAAAATCCCTCTCTGCCTTTTCTAAGCATTTGCATTACAATATAATTGTGTGTCATAACTTACTCTTGCACCCTGACAAAATCCTGGCATAGTCACAGGGGTTGGGCTTTGGTTTGGATGCATTTCGAAAAACAACATGTGACCTGTCTGAGCTGCAGGCTGCCTCCATCTGTGTGCTCCTGTACAGCTCTATCCCTCCCCCACTGATGTCACCTCACCATGATGTGACCTCTGAGAAGGAGCAGGAGGAAGAGCTGTACAGGAGCACAAAGGTGGGGGCTAAGATCTGAGGAGTGAGTAACACAGACAAGACACATTTTGTTTTTTGAAATGCATCCAAAACCAAAGCCCAGCCCCTGTGACTACCCCAGGATTTTGTCAGGATGCAAGAGTAAGTTATAACACACAATTATATTGTAATGCAAATGCTTAGAAAAGGCAGGAAGGCAGATGTGCACTGCAGGTGTAATAAGCTTCTGCAACCTGTCTTTAGTGAAAATGAGGTCCCTGGTGACAGGTTCCCCTTAAGGTCAGTTGTTGAAACCCCTAGCGATCAGGGGATCGGCAGTGAAGGCTACATCTTACAGTATATATTCCCTAGAGGGCCGGGGGTGACAAGTAGAATTGCATGGTTTAGTACTACAGAGATTTATGGAAGGGAGTAGGTGGAGACTTAGGTGCTTGAGTCTTCTCCATAATTGGAACTCAAGACATTGGTGGGGCATTTTTATTTTTCAGTTTTGGATGTCCCTAAAGTTACATCTTTGCCCCAACTTTATAGAGATGTCTATAACATATAGTAACTATTGAAGCCTTGGGGACATCAAGCGTTGGACAAGTGAATATGGCCGCCAATTGCCCATCCGTCATAGTTTTACATGGCTATGTTGGAGCAGGGCAACCCAGACCATGTGTCCCGTCCTGGAATCAACTAAATTGAATGCACTTTGTCGGGTTCATCTTGATTGGGTTTGGGCTGGTAAATCTGGCAACCACTGGGACCAAGTTGGTTGCCTGACTGTATGAAACCAGCCTCATCCTTTGACCATCAAGTAATGACCTGACAGATGGGGGTTTGTATCATATCTTTCCTTATCATGATTGGATCACTACTACAACCCATTTTAAACACTCTTCCCCATTGATCCCTCTTGTTATTTCCAGGTCTAAATTCATATTTTTGAACTAGGAAGGTTGACCCTACTAAAAACTCAAATGGTGGCGCCTACATTTTTAAAATTCAGAGCCATATGGTAAATACTTTACTAAATTGGGAGGAAGGGTTGTATAGAGGGCTGAGGGAGCCATACTGGGGCTCTGAAGGTTTCTCAGAATACAAGATCTTCACTCCCTTCCCAAAAACGAGAGAGAATGGTTCCTTGACCATTTATCAGGTCTTGTGTGCCCGTTTTATGGTGCACAGGCATTATTTTTATGCCTTTTATGCCATTTCCATGCCAAGGGGGTGCGGAGGCACATGGTGGGCGGAGTGAGATGTTTAACTCGCTACAGTGTAGAATTGTACGCTGTGCAGCCCGGCTGCCAGATAAGACTCCCGATATATCCGGTGGCACCCGAGCGGCATGACCTTCATCCTATGCCGACACAGGATAAATGTCCACAAAAAACAGTGAATATAATCGAGCTGGGTCCCTCTAGCGATGAAGACCCCCACTGCCAAAATTTGTTATATATTTTAAAGGGGTTACCCAGTCATAGCAGGTTAGACCCTGTCCACAGGATATGGCCTGGCTTGCTAATTGGTGGGGGGGTCGTGAGGATGGGACCTGCATGGATCAGGAGAACGTTGGGTCCATTGTAGCCGGTTGCTCCAGAGATGACCGGAGCAGCCATGTTCTGTGCACCTCTATGGTCACCACACTCGTCTATCTGGCGCATGCATGCGCATGTATAGCAGACCAACATTCTCGTGATCACCGAGACCCCCACCAATCACTTGCGATCACTGGACAACCCCTTTAATAAAGAAGGTTAAACTAAGGGGCTTTTAGTTTAGAGGGGTAACAGTTGGTGGCCTACCCGTGGCCTGTGTCCTCCTGTAATGCCACACAATGGATACGAGATAAGTTACCGTCTTCGGTAAGTGCCGCTTCGTTTTACCTTCACATGAATACTAGAAAAGTTCTTTCCTACTGGACCTGAGGGGGCTGGTAGTTTAGTGGTGTATAATCTGCTGACAGGTTCCCTTTAAGTTTGGGGCACAGCAGCTGAAGCTCCTCTATAAGTAACCGGACAGAAGACAACGTAAGGACTCACATTTGGGATTTTTTCCATTTTCGGGGGGATGTTCTTGCCGCTATATGACAAGTATTACATAACAGTTCTGGCCATGCGATTGTTAGTTGTGCACAATCATATCACATATTTTACACAAATCTGCATAAAGGGTTAATTTAATGATGCAAACACAATATATGAGCGATGAGTGGAGAATAAATGAAGGAGGGGTCAGGGGGCATAGGTCAAATGCAAAGCAGAATGTCCAACAACAAAGAGCAGAACCAACATTCATACAACCAGACACCGGGGTCGCCTCAATTCTACTCAAAAGCACTTACCACCCACACATCATACCCCCTGTGCCCTACACATCATATACCATACCCCCTGTGCCCTACACATCATATACCATACCCCCTGTGCCCTACACATCATATACCATACCCCCTGTGCCCTACACATCATATACCATACCCCCTGTGCCCTACACATCATATACCATACCCCCTGTGCCCTACACATCATATACCATACCCCCTGTGCCCTACACATCATATACCATACCCCCTGTGCCCTACACATCATATACCATACCCCCTGTGCCCTACACATCATATACCATACCCCCTGTGCCCTACACATCATATACCATACCCCCTGTGCCCTACACATCATATACCATACCCCCTGTGCCCTACACATCATATACCATACCCCCTGTGCCCTACACATCATATACCATACCCCCTGTGCCCTACACATCATATACCATACCCCCTGTGCCCTACACATCATATACCATACCCCCTGTGCCCTACACATCATATACCATACCCCCTGTGCCCTACACATCATATACCATACCCCCTGTGCCCTACACATCATATACCATACCCCCTGTGCCCTACACATCATATACCATACCCCCTGTGCCCTACACATCATATACCATACCCCCTGTGCCCTACACATCATATACCATACCCCCTGTGCCCTACACATCATATACCATACCCCCTGTGCCCTACACATCATATACCATACCCCCTGTGCCCTACACATCATATACCATACCCCCTGTGCCCTACACATCATATACCATACCCCCTGTGCCCTACACATCATATACCATACCCCCTGTGCCCTACACATCATATACCATACCCCCTGTGCCCTACACATCATATACCATACCCCCTGTGCCCTACACATCATATACCATACCCCCTGTGCCCTACACATCATATACCATACCCCCTGTGCCCTACACATCATATACCATACCCCCTGTGCCCTACACATCATATACCATACCCCCTGTGCCCTACACATCATATACCATACCCCCTGTGCCCTACACATCATATACCATACCCCCTGTGCCCTACACATCATATACCATACCCCCTGTGCCCTACACATCATATACCATACCCCCTGTGCCCTACACATCATATACCATACCCCCTGTGCCCTACACATCATATACCATACCCCCTGTGCCCTACACATCATATACCATACCCCCTGTGCCCTACACATCATATACCATACCCCCTGTGCCCTACACATCATATACCATACCCCCTGTGCCCTACACATCATATACCATACCCCCTGTGCCCTACACATCATATACCATACCCCCTGTGCCCTACACATCATATACCATACCCCCTGTGCCCTACACATCATATACCATACCCCCTGTGCCCTACACATCATATACCATACCCCCTGTGCCCTACACATCATATACCATACCCCCTGTGCCCTACACATCATATACCATACCCCCTGTGCCCTACACATCATATACCATACCCCCTGTGCCCTACACATCATATACCATACCCCCTGTGCCCTACACATCATATACCATACCCCCTGTGCCCTACACATCATATACCATACCCCCTGTGCCCTACACATCATATACCATACCCCCTGTGCCCTACACATCATATACCATACCCCCTGTGCCCTACACATCATATACCATACCCCCTGTGCCCTACACATCATATACCATACCCCCTGTGCCCTACACATCATATACCATACCCCCTGTGCCCTACACATCATATACCATACCCCCTGTGCCCTACACATCATATACCATACCCCCTGTGCCCTACACATCATATACCATACCCCCTGTGCCCTACACATCATATACCATACCCCCTGTGCCCTACACATCATATACCATACCCCCTGTGCCCTACACATCATATACCATACCCCCTGTGCCCTACACATCATATACCATACCCCCTGTGCCCTACACATCATATACCATACCCCCTGTGCCCTACACATCATATATCATACCCCCTGTGCCCTACACATCATATATCATACCCCCTGTGCCCTACACATCATATATCATACCCCCTGTGCCCTACACATCATATATCATACCCCCTGTGCCCTACACATCATATATCATACCCCCTGTGCCCTACACATCATATATCATACCCCCTGTGCCCTACACATCATATATCATACCCCCTGTGCCCTACACATCATATATCATACCCCCTGTGCCCTACACATCATATATCATACCCCCTGTGCCCTACACATCATATATCATACCCCCTGTGCCCTACACATCATATATCATACCCCCTGTGCCCTACACATCATATATCATACCCCCTGTGCCCTACACATCATATATCATACCCCCTGTGCCCTACACATCATATATCATACCCCCTGTGCCCTACACATCATATATCATACCCCCTGTGCCCTACACATCATATATCATACCCCCTGTGCCCTACACATCATATATCATACCCCCTGTGCCCTACACATCATATATCATACCCCCTGTGCCCTACACATCATATATCATACCCCCTGTGCCCTACACATCATATATCATACCCCCTGTGCCCTACACATCATATATCATACCCCCTGTGCCCTACACATCATATATCATACCCCCTGTGCCCTACACATCATATATCATACCCCCTGTGCCCTACACATCATATATCATACCCCCTGTGCCCTACACATCATATATCATACCCCCTGTGCCCTACACATCATATATCATACCCCCTGTGCCCTACACATCATATATCATACCCCCTGTGCCCTACACATCATATATCATACCCCCTGTGCCCTACACATCATATATCATACCCCCTGTGCCCTACACATCATATATCATACCCCCTGTGCCCTACACATCATATATCATACCCCCTGTGCCCTACACATCATATATCATACCCCCTGTGCCCTACACATCATATATCATACCCCCTGTGCCCTACACATCATATATCATACCCCCTGTGCCCTACACATCATATATCATACCCCCTGTGCCCTACACATCATATATCATACCCCCTGTGCCCTACACATCATATATCATACCCCCTGTGCCCTACACATCATATATCATACCCCCTGTGCCCTACACATCATATATCATACCCCCTGTGCCCTACACATCATATATCATACCCCCTGTGCCCTACACATCATATATCATACCCCCTGTGCCCTACACATCATATATCATACCCCCTGTGCCCTACACATCATATATCATACCCCCTGTGCCCTACACATCATATATCATACCCCCTGTGCCCTACACATCATATATCATACCCCCTGTGCCCTACACATCATATATCATACCCCCTGTGCCCTACACATCATATATCATACCCCCTGTGCCCTACACATCATATATCATACCCCCTGTGCCCTACACATCATATATCATACCCCCTGTGCCCTACACATCATATATCATACCCCCTGTGCCCTACACATCATATATCATACCCCCTGTGCCCTACACATCATATATCATACCCCCTGTGCCCTACACATCATATATCATACCCCCTGTGCCCTACACATCATATATCATACCCCCTGTGCCCTACACATCATATATCATACCCCCTGTGCCCTACACATCATATATCATACCCCCTGTGCCCTACACATCATATATCATACCCCCTGTGCCCTACACATCATATATCATACCCCCTGTGCCCTACACATCATATATCATACCCCCTGTGCCCTACACATCATATATCATACCCCCTGTGCCCTACACATCATATATCATACCCCCTGTGCCCTACACATCATATATCATACCCCCTGTGCCCTACACATCATATATCATACCCCCTGTGCCCTACACATCATATATCATACCCCCTGTGCCCTACACATCATATATCATACCCCCTGTGCCCTACACATCATATATCATACCCCCTGTGCCCTACACATCATATATCATACCCCCTGTGCCCTACACATCATATATCATACCCCCTGTGCCCTACACATCATATATCATACCCCCTGTGCCCTACACATCATATATCATACCCCCTGTGCCCTACACATCATATATCATACCCCCTGTGCCCTACACATCATATATCATACCCCCTGTGCCCTACACATCATATATCATACCCCCTGTGCCCTACACATCATATATCATACCCCCTGTGCCCTACACATCATATATCATACCCCCTGTGCCCTACACATCATATATCATACCCCCTGTGCCCTACACATCATATATCATACCCCCTGTGCCCTACACATCATATATCATACCCCCTGTGCCCTACACATCATATATCATACCCCCTGTGCCCTACACATCATATATCATACCCCCTGTGCCCTACACATCATATATCATACCCCCTGTGCCCTACACATCATATATCATACCCCCTGTGCCCTACACATCATATATCATACCCCCTGTGCCCTACACATCATATATCATACCCCCTGTGCCCTACACATCATATATCATACCCCCTGTGCCCTACACATCATATATCATACCCCCTGTGCCCTACACATCATATATCATACCCCCTGTGCCCTACACATCATATATCATACCCCCTGTGCCCTACACATCATATATCATACCCCCTGTGCCCTACACATCATATATCATACCCCCTGTGCCCTACACATCATATATCATACCCCCTGTGCCCTACACATCATATATCATACCCCCTGTGCCCTACACATCATATATCATATCCCCTGTGCCCTACACATCATATCCCCTGTGCCCTACACATCATATCCCCTGTGCCCTACACATCATATCCCCTGTGCCCTACACATCATATCCCCTGTGCCCTACACATCATATATCATACCCCCTGTGCCCTACACATCATATATCATACCCCCTGTGCCCTACACATCATATATCATACCCCCTGTGCCCTACACATCATATATCATACCCCCTGTGCCCTACACATCATATATCATACCCCCTGTGCCCTACACATCATATATCATACCCCCTGTGCCCTACACATCATATATCATACCCCCTGTGCCCTACACATCATATATCATACCCCCTGTGCCCTACACATCATATATCATACCCCCTGTGCCCTACACATCATATATCATACCCCCTGTGCCCTACACATCATATATCATACCCCCTGTGCCCTACACATCATATATCATACCCCCTGTGCCCTACACATCATATATCATACCCCCTGTGCCCTACACATCATATATCATACCCCCTGTGCCCTACACATCATATATCATACCCCCTGTGCCCTACACATCATATATCATACCCCCTGTGCCCTACACATCATATATCATATCCCCTGTGCCCTACACATCATATATCATACCCCCTGTGCCCTACACATCATATATCATACCCCCTGTGCCCTACACATCATATATCATACCCCCTGTGCCCTACACATCATATATCATACCCCCTGTGCCCTACACATCATATATCATACCCCCTGTGCCCTACACATCATATATCATATCCCCTGTGCCCTACACATCATATATCATACCCCCTGTATCCTACACATCATATATCATACCCCCTGTATCCTACACATCATATATCATACCCCCTGTGCCCTACACATCATATATCATACCCCCTGTGCCCTACACATCATATATCATACCCCCTGTGCCCTACACATCATATATCATACCCCCTGTGCCCTACACATCATATATCATACCCCCTGTGCCCTACACATCATATATCATATCCCCTGTGCCCTACACATCATATATCATATCCCCTGTGCCCTACACATCATATATCATACCCCCTGTGCCCTACACATCATATATCATACCCCCTGTGCCCTACACATCATATATCATACCCCCTGTGCCCTACACATCATATATCATACCCCCTGTGCCCTACACATCATATATCATACCCCCTGTGCCCTACACATCATATATCATACCCCCTGTGCCCTACACATCATATATCATACCCCCTGTGCCCTACACATCATATATCATACCCCCTGTGCCCTACACATCATATATCATACCCCCTGTGCCCTACACATCATATATCATACCCCCTGTGCCCTACACATCATATATCATACCCCCTGTGCCCTACACATCATATACCATACCCCCTGTGCCCTACACATCATATATCATACCCCCTGTGCCCTACACATCATATATCATACCCCCTGTGCCCTACACATCATATATCATACCCCCTGTGCCCTACACATCATATATCATACCCCCTGTGCCCTACACATCATATATCATACCCCCTGTGCCCTACACATCATATAGTTTCATAGTTTCATAGTTTCTACGGTTGAAAAAAGACACAGGTCCATCAAGTTTAACCAAGGAAGGGAAGGGATTGGATGAGGAAGGGATTTAGGGGAAACAATTCTATATAACATAACCAGCAATGTTATTTAGTGTAAAAAGGCATCTAGACCCTTCTTGAAGCTCTCTGCTGTCCCTGCTGTGACCAGCGCCTTAGGCAGGGGATATATCATATCCCCTGTGCCCTACACATCATATATCATACCCCCTGTGCCCTACACATCATATATCATACCCCCTGTGCCCTACACATCATATATCATATCCCCTGTATCCTACACATCATATATCATATCCCCTGTATCCTACACATCATATCCCTGCATCCTATACATCATATCCCTGTATCCTATACATCATATCCCTGCATCCTACACATCAAATATCATATCCCCTGTATTCTTTAGACATACCACTGTATCCTACACATCATATACTATATCCCCTGTAGCCTATACATCATATATCACATCACATGTATCCTAAACAACATATCATAATCCTGTATCCTATACATCATATTTCTGTACCTACACATCATATATCACACCCTTGTATCCTATACATCATATCATAACCCCTGCATCCTACACATTCTATATGTACCGCATCCCTGCATCCTACACATTCTATATGAACCACATCCCTGCATCCTACACATTCTATATGTACTGCATCCCTGCATCCTACACATTCTATATGCACCGCATCTCTGCATCCTACAATTTAATATGCACCGCATCCCTGCATCCTACACGTTCTATATGTACCGCATCCCTGCTTACTACACGTTCTATATGTACCGCATCCCTGCTTACTACACGTTCTATATGTACCGCATCCCTGCTTACTACACGTTCTATATGTACCGCATCCCTGCTTACTACACGTTCTATATGTACCGCATCCCTGCTTACTACACGTTCTATATGTACCGCATCCCTGCTTACTACACGTTCTATATGTACCGCATCCCTGCTTACTACACGTTCTATATGTACCGCATCCCTGCTTACTACACATTCTATATGTACCGCATCCCTGCTTACTACACATTCTATATGTACCGCATCCCTGCTTACTACACGTTCTATATGTACCACATCCCTGCTTACTACACGTTCTATATGTACCGCATCCCTGCTTACTACACGTTCTATATGTACCGCATCCCTGCTTACTACACGTTCTATATGTACCGCATCCCTGCTTACTACACGTTCTATATGTACCGCATCCCTGCTTACTACACGTTCTATATGTACCGCATCCCTGCTTACTACACATTCTATATGTACCGTATCCCTGCTTACTACACGTTCTATACGTACCGTATCCCTGCATCCTACACATTCTATATGTACCGTATCCCTGCATCCTACACATTCTATATGTACCGTATCCCTGCATCCTACACATTCTATATGTACCGCATCCCTGCATCCTACACATTCTATATGTACCACATCCCTGCATCCTACACATTCTATATGTACCGCATCCCTGCATCCTACACATTCTATATGCACCGTATCCCTGCTTACTACACGTTCTATATGTACCGCATCACTGCATCCTACACATTCTATATGTAGCGCATCCCTGCATCCTACACGTTATATACGTACCGTATACCTGCTCACTACACATTCTATATGTACCGTATCCCTGCATCCTACACATTCTATATGCACCGTATCCCTGCATCCCACACATTCTATATGTACAATATCCCTGTGTCCTACACATTCTATATGTACCACATCCCTGTATCCCACACCCTGTATGTTGCACGGGTGTGCAGTATATAAGGGAAGCACAGCAGTCCCTGGCCCTCATTGTCCTATGTGCACATATGATCACATGACCGGGGCACGTATGTAGCAGGTATGTAGCACGTATGTAGGTGGATGGTTACATGGTGCGGTTATGAATGGAGGCGGCTCCCTGCACGCCCGGTGTGTACGGGGGACGGCGGTAACTGGTCACGTGTGTGCGGGGTATCACTCACTTGCAGGGACGGCCGTCACAATACACAGGTAACTGCAGAAGCCGGTCACACACTCTTATACACAGCACAATAGGGCCAGACATCAACGAAGCCAGTGCGCAGGCGCCGCTCCTCCCCGACAGACCTTACCACACTCAACGTCACGTGTGAAAGGAACACAGCCGGCCAATTGGAGGAAAAAGGGAGTGTCACGTGACGCCGGAACCTAGTGCGCAGAGGTAGCCATCTTTAAGCGGGGCAGAACTCTGTCACTTAGGGACGTTAAGTCGCCATCTTTGATGAGGGTAAAAGAAGTATAGCATTTTTATTTCACGGGTAGTCACTCATCTAAAAGGGCAAATTCATGTTAAGGCTGTTAATATTACAGATGACAATTCTAGTGTCATCCATAGTAATTCCTAATACAAAATAGCAGCAATTCATTATAAATCACTGCCCACCCATTCTGTTTGGTGTAAAGGTTAAAAAAAACTTCAAGGGGTATTCCAGGATAAGCATAATTCATATTCAAAGAAAATAGTAGCAGCACACACGTCAATACGGCCAAAGATAGAGCAGGCGCTTGTTGCACCAAGGCCGTGCGCCATAGCCGTCTATGGGGGACGTATGTACAGCCGCAGCCTTACATACGTCCCCCTGACAGTCGCGCGCTTGAGCCCTTAAATCAGTCCATTGATTCTTATTTTTTCCTGTGGAGGAGACATAGGACAGAAGATGGCTGCTGGTCACATGTCCTCCTGCCTGGGCAGGTCATGTGATCATCACTACATTTGGCTGTGCTATGGCCGGTGTTGTGTTGAGACGTCATCTCCGTGAGGGAATGTGCAGTGAGGGCAGTTACACATCATTAATTTGATAACAGAGCAGGACAGTCTGTTACCTTATCACTGGGAGCAGAACATGAGAGGGAGGAGCTGTTACTGAGAACTGAGGGATCATGGTAGATATAGTTTCCAGTGGCAACCATCTTGGAGATAACTTTTGAGAATCATAAAAGCAAACTATTTAAGCTTTCTTTTGTGAGTAATGACATCGAGTTTTGTTGTATACATTTATTTATGGCATTATGGGTTTTTGTATCACACATTCCTATTCCCGGAATACCCCTTTAAGAGTCTCAAAATGACATAAATCCATGTGACTCATTCATCTCTATTCTGAGAGTGTCAAATGTTATTATAAGTTCGTGCTCTCTAACTTTCCTTTCTATCTGAGATTTAAAATATGTCTATACATCAAAGTTATAATCGAAGTACCATTGAAAATCAAATTGCCAGAGAAACTGTGAATCCAAGAAGTCATCTCCTCCAAGACAAAAAGAAAGAACATAGGATTCCCCTTGTTGTCACCTGCAGCGATGATGTCTTTATTAGAGGCCTGTGGATGATGTCCTACTGGAGGCCTCTATGTAATGAGGTTTCACTGGAGGCCTCTATGGGATGATGTCTTACTGGAGGCCTCTATGTGATGATGTCTTACTGGAGGCCTCTATGTGATGATGTCTTACTGGAGGCCTCTATGGGATGATGTCTTACTGGAGGCCTCTAAATGATAATGTCTTACTGGAGGCTTCTATGTGATGATGTCCTACTGGAGGCCTCTATGTGATGATGTCTTACTGGAGGCTTCTATGTGATGATGTCCTACTGGAGGCCTCTATGTGATGATGTCTTACTGGAGGCCTCTAAATGATAATGTCTTACTGGAGGCTTCTATGTGATGATGTCCTACTGGAGGCCTCTATGTGATGATGTCTTACTGGAGGCTTTTATGTGATGCTGTCTTACTGGAGGCCTCTATGTAATGAGGTTTCACTGGAGGCCTCTATGTGATGATGTCTTACTGGAGGCCTCTAAATGATAATGTCTTACTGGAGGCCTCTATGGGATGATGTCTTACTGGAGGCCTCTATGTGATGATGTCTTACTGGAGACCTCTATGTGATGATGTCCTACTGTAGGCCTCTATGTTATAATGTCTTACTGGAGGCCTCTATGTGATGATGTCTTACTGGAGGCCTCTAAATGATAATGTCTTACTGGAGGCCTCTATGTGATGATGTCCTACTGGAGGCCTCTATGTGATGATGTCTTACTGGAGGCCTCTATGTGATGATGTCTTACTGGAGGCTTCTATGTGATGATGTCTTACTGGAGGCCTCTATGTGATGATATCTTACTGGCGGCTTCTATGTGATGATGTTCTACTGGAGGCCTCTATGTGATGATGTCTTACTGGAGGCCTCTATGTCATGATGTCTTATTGGAGGCCTCTATGTGATGATGTCTTACTGGAGGCTTCTATGTGATGATGTCTTACTGGAGGCCTCTATGTGATGATGTCTTACTGGAAGCTTCTATGTGATGATGTCCTACTGGAGGCCTCTATGTGATAATGTCTTACTGGAGGCCTCTAAATGATAATGTCTTACTGGAGGCCTCTATGTGATGATGTCCTACTGGAGGCCTCTATGTGATGATGTCCTACTGGAGGCCTCTATGTGATGATGTCCTACTGGAGGCCTCTATGTGATGATGTCTTACTGGAGGCCTCTATGTGATGATGTCGTACTGGAGGCCTCTATGTGATGATGTCTCACTGGAGGCCTCTATGTGATGATGTCTTACTGGAGGCTTCTATGTGATGATGTCTTACTGGAGGCCTCTATGTGATGATGTCTTACTGGAGGCCTCTATGTGATGATGTCTTACTGGAGGCCTCTATGTGATGATGTTTTACTAGAGACCTCTATGTGATGATGTCTTACTGGAGGCCTCTATGTGATGATGTCCTACTGGAGGCCTCTATGTCATGATGTCTTACTGGAGACCTCTATGTGATGATGTCTTACTGGAGGCCTCTATGTGATGATGTCTTACTAGAGACCTCTATGTGATGATGTCTTACTGGAGGCTTCTATGTTATAAAGTCTTACTGGAGGCCTCTATGTGATGATGTCCTACTGGAGGCCTCTATTTGATGATGTCTTACTGGAGGCCTCTATGTGATGATGTCCTACTGGAGGCCTCTATGTCATGATGTCTTACTGGAGACCTCTATGTGATAATGTCTTACTGGAGGCCTCTATGTGATGATGTCTTACTAGAGACCTCTATGTGATGATGTCTTACTGGAGGCCTCTATGTGATGATGTCCTACTGGAGGCCTCTATATGATGATGTCTTACTGGAGGTCTCTATGTGATGATGTCCTACTGGAGGCCTCTATGTGATGATGTCCTACTGGAGACCTCTATGTGATAATGTCTTACTGGAGGCCTCTATGTGATGATGTCTTACGGGAGGCTTCTATGTGAGGATGTCTTACTGGAGGCTTCTATGTGATGATGTCTTACTGGAGGCCTCTATGTGATAATGTCTTACTGGAGGCTTCTATGTTATAATGTCTTACTGGAGGCTTCTATGTTATAAAGTCTTACTGGAGGCTTCTATGTGATGATGTCTTACTGGAGGCTTCTATGTGATGATGTCTTACTGGAGTCCTTTATGTGATGATGTCCTACTGGAGACCTCTATGTGATGATGTTTTACTGGAGGCCTCTATGTGATGATGTCTTACTGGAGGCCTCTATGTGATGATGTCTTACTGGAGGCCTCTATGTGATGATGTCCTCCTGGAGGCCTCTATGTCATGATGTCTTACTGGAGGCCTCCATGTGATGATGTCCTACTGGAGGCCTCTACAGGGCAGCAACTGAGAACATGGATGACCTCTTATCATCACACAATGAAAGGAAAGAGGACTGATCTACCTAAGCAAAAAGACACTTTTTCAGCCTTGACCACAATATCAAAAATTTTAAAGTACTAGTATTAAAAGACAAATTCAAATCTCTAAGAGAAAGGAGCGTCTGGAAATCCAAGTTTATGAAAACATTTGACAAACTCAGAGCAGGGATGATTTATGTTAATTTATGCCTCTTAAGGAGGAGATGAGCTGTGACATCATCTATTGTCAGTAGTGATGTAATGATGGGTCAGTGTTATCTATATAGAGGTCATTGTACAGGGAAGGGGAGGAGATAAACTGTGACATCATCTATTGTCAGTAGTGATGTAATGATGGGTCAGTGTTATCTATATAGAGGTCATTGTACAGGGAGGGGGAGGGGATAATCAGTGACATCATCTATTGTTAGTAGTGATGTAATGATGGGTCAGTGTTATCTATATAGAGGTCATTGTACAGGGAGGGGGAGGAGATAAGCTGTGACATCATCTATTGTCAGTAGTGATGTAATGATGGGTCAGTGTTATGTATATAGAGGACATTGTACAGGGAGGAGGAGATAAGCTGTGACATCATCTATTGTCAGTAGTGATGTAATGATGGGTCAGTGTTATCTATATAGAGGTCATTGTACAGGGAGGGGGAGGAGATAAGCTGTGACATCATCTACTGTCAGTAATGATGTAATAATGGGTCAGTGTTATCTATATAGAGGTCATTGTACAGGGAGGGGGAGGAGATAAGCTGTGACGTCATCTATTGTCAGTAGTGATGTAATGATGGGTCAGTGTTATCTATATAGAGGTTATTGTACAGGGAGGGGGAGGAGATAAGCTGTGACATCATCTATTGTCAGTAGTGATGTAATGATGGGTCAGTGTTATCTATATAGAGGTCATTGTACAGGGAGGAGGAGGACATAAGCTGTGACATCATCTATTATCAGTAGTGATGTAATGATGGGTCAGTGTTATCTATATAGAGGTCATTTTACAGGGAGGGGGAGGAGATAAGCTGTGACATCATCTATTGTCAGTAGTGATGTAATGATGGGTCAGTGTTATCTATATAGAGGTTATTGTACAGGGAGGGGGAGGAGATAAGCTGTGACATCATCTATTGTCAGTAGTGATGTAATGATGGGTCAGTGTTATCTATATAGAGGTCATTGTACAGGGAGGAGGAGGACATAAGCTGTGACATCATCTATTGTCAGTAGTGATGTAATGATGGGTCAGTGTTATCTATATAGAGGTCATTGTACAGGGAGGGGAGGAGATAAGCTGTGACATCATCTATTGTCAGTAGTGATGTAATGATGGGTCAGTGTTATCTATATAGAGGTCATTGTACAGGGAGGGGGAGGAGATAAACTGTGACATCATCTATTGTCAGTAGTGATGTAATGATGGGTCAGTGTTATCTATATAGAGGTCATTGTACAGGGAGGGGGAGGAGATAAGCTGTGACATCATCTATTGTCAGTAGTGATGTAATGATGGGTCAGTGTTATCTATATAGAGGTAATTGTACAGGGAGGGGGAGGAGATAAGCTGTGACATCATCTATTGTCAGTAGTGATGTAATGATGGGTCAGTGTTATCTATATAGAGGTCATTGTACAGGGAGGAGGAGGAGATAAGCTGTGACATCATCTATTGTCAGTAGTGATGTAATGATGGGTCAGTGTTATCTATATAGAGATCATTGTACAGGGAGGGGGAGGAGATAAGCTGTGACATCATCTATTGTCAGTAGTGATGTAATGATGAGTCAGTGTTATCTATATAGAGGTCATTGTACAGGGAGGAGGAGGAGATAAGCTGTGACATCATCTATTGTCAGTAGTGATGTAATGATGGGTCAGTGTTATCTATATAGAGGTCATTGTACAGGGAGGGGGAGGAGATAAGCTGTGACATCATCTATTGTCAGTAGTGATGTAATGATGGGTCAGTGTTATCTATATAGAGGTCATTGTACAGGGAGGGGGAGGAGATAAGCTTTGACATCATCTATTGTCAGTAGTGATGTAATGATGGGTCAGTAATATCTATATAGAGGTCATTGTACAGGGAGGGGGAGGGGATAAGCTGTGACATCTATTGTCAGTAGTGATGTAATGATGGGTCAGTGTTATCTATATAGAGGTCATTGTACAGGGAGGGGGAGGAGATAAGCTGTGACATCATCTATTGTCAGTAGTGATGTAATGATGGGTCAGTGTTATCTATATAGAGGTCATTGTACAGGGAGGGGGAGGAGATAAGCTGTGACATCATCTATTGTCAGTAGTGATGTAATGATGGGTCAGTGTTATCTATATAGAGGTCATTGTACAGGGAGGGGGAGGAGATAAGCTGTGACATCATCTATTGTCAGTAGTGATGTAATGATGGGTCAGTGCTATCAATATAGAGGTCATTGTACAGGGAGGGGATAAGCTGTGACATCATCTATTGTCAGTAGTGATGTAATGATGGGTCAGTGTTATCTATTTAGAGGTCATTGTACAGAGAGCGGTAGGAGATAAGCTGCGACATCATCTATTGTCCTTAGTGATATAGATCCAGAATTAGAAAGTGTCCTTTCATCGTTATTGTTATATTTATGACACATTCTCTGTAAATACATTATATAAAATGTGTCATTGCACAGGATATATTTATCCTCATATATTTTGACACTGTAACATTTTGTACTTCTATGAAGAAGATGTTCACTGACTGCTTTACCCTATGTCTTTCTTTCCTATAGAAAAATTCTAATTTCCACATCTTTGCGTCAATACATCCAATGTCTATAGAATAATATCTATAAAGCCTTTTCAATACAAAAGAGACAGAACAAGAGCCCGGCCCCATGGGTACAAGCAGTGGGTCTCAGTGATAACGAGACAAAAATCCACAGGTAAACCCGCATTCCTACCGACCTCAATGCGGCTGTCTATAGAAGAGGCCATCATTCTTCATTCCTCTGTTCCCCAACACCTTGACTCTATTATGTTACTTTGTGTCTTACATTCACTTTCATCCTTTACTCTTTATAGACTGTGGGAGTTGAGATGGTGAATAGCGGCAATGTCTCATTCACTCTTTATAAAAGCAGCCGCTGAAAACGTCCCTTTAAAGTGTGTTTTATAATTTACTCATATCGTGTCACCATGTTAAATCTTCATTCTGTTTCAGATGGAGAGACCTTAACTAACCGAACCTTACACAGAACATTTAATATAACATTCACCATTTTGCCATATTACCATGTGTGTTGTAGTAGATTAGAAAATCTCAACCTGCTAGTCATGACCCCTTTCACCGGGGTCGCCTGATGCCATATGAAATATGTGTTTCTTGATGGTCCTAGAAACCGCAGGGCAGGAGGGCACTTGAGCTTTCACATCACTGTGACTACTGGCTACTGGTGGCATCACTGTGACTACTAGTTACTGGGGGCATCACTGTGACTACTGGCTACTAGGAGGCATCACTGTGACTACTGCATGTTGGGGCATCACTGTAACTACTGGCTACTAGGGGGCATCACTATGACAAATGGCTACTGGGTACATGACTATGACTACTGGTTACTGGGAGCATTACTGTAACTACTGGCTACTAGGAGCATCACTGTGACTGCCGCTTACTGGGGACATCACTGTGACTACTAGCTACTGGGGGCATCACTGTGACTACTGGTTACTGGGGGCATCACTGTAACTACTGGCTACTAGAGGGCATCACTGTGACTATTGGATACTGGGGGCATCACTGTGACTACTGGGGGCATTTCTTTGACTTCTGGCTACTGGGGGCATTACTGTGACTTCTGGGGGCATAATTGTGGCTACTGACTACAAGGGGGCATCACTGTGACTACTGGATACCCGGAGCATCACTGTGACTACTGGGTACTGGGGGCATCACTGTGACTACTGGCTGCTGGGAGCATCACTGTGACTACTGGCTGCTGGGAGCATCACTGTGACTACTGGCTGCTGGGAGCATCACTGTGACTTCTGGATACCGGGGGCATCACTCTGACTACTATCAGAGTATCGATATGACTACTGGCTACTGGGGGCATCAACTGTGACTACTGGTTACTGGGGGCATCACTGTAACTACTGGCTACAAGGGGGCATCATTGTGACTACTGGATAATGGGGGCATCACTGTGACTACTGGCTACTGGGGGCATCACTTTGACTGCTGGCTACTGGGGGCATCACTGTGACTCCTGGGGGAATCACTGTAATAGTGGCTACTAGGGGCATCACTGTGACTACTGGCTACTGGGACTGGGAGCATCACTGTGACTACAGGCTACTGGGGGGCGTCACTGTGTCTACTGGTTACTGGGGACATCACTGTGACTACTGACTACTGGGGGCATCACTGTGAGCACTAGTTACTGGGGGCATCACTGTGACTACTGGCTAATGGGGACATCACTGTGACTACTAGCTACTGGGAGCATCACTTTGACTACAGGCTACTGGGGGGCATCACTGTGTCTACTGGTTACTGGGGACATCACAGTGACTTTTTAAACTGGGGGCATCACTGTGCCTACTAGGTACTGGCAGCATCACTTTAACTACTGGCTACTGGGGCATCACTGTAACTACTGGGTGCATCACTGTGACTACTGGCTACTGGGGGCATCACTGTGATTTCTGGCTACTGGAGGCATAACTGTGACTGCTGAATACTGGGGGCATCACTGTGACTGCTGGCTACTGGGGCATCACTGTGACTACTGGCTACTGGGGGCATCACCGTGACTGCTGACTACTGGGGGTATCACTATGACCGCTGAATACTGGGGGCATCACTGTGACTGCTGGCTACTGGGGGAATCACTGTGACTGCTGACTACTGGGGGCATCACTGTGACTACTACCATCTTCATAATTGATTAACATTTAGAAACTATTTTTCAGAAACTTCTATTGGGAATGCACAATAGGTTAATTAGAAAAGTTGCCATTCAGGAACTTTGGAGAGCTGCGTTTCTATGATGGCAGCCATCTTGGTTATTCTCACCCATCTTTCCCAGGCTAATGTATAACCAAGGCACAGATGAACAGGATTGTTAATGACTTGAGGAGGAAGATTTAAGACCGTCCATTTATAGGGAGTATTAGATTTTAGATGGAATGTTCTTGTTAGCCGTATACAGTAACATATGATGACGGGAGAATCTGCAACTAAAATCATTTCCCAATAACAGAGGAAATAAATAGTGCGCGGGGCGAGATCTACGGCGGGTTATATGTTTCTATTAGCACATGACAGTAGAGATTGCTTCTGCGCTGCAATAATTTATAGCTGCGATACGCCATGCAATTATAATAATAGAAATTGATGTTGAGGCCTCATTTTATTCTTACAGTCGTAGCATTCCTGGAAGAAACGATGACTGCGAACATAAACGTAACGCGGTCTTACAGGCGTGGCTGGCCAATCACTCAAAAAAACAACCACGTCTGGGGTTTTATTGTAAAATATTTAAAGTCATCAACTGCTGTTCTGGTACTTTAGAGGAAATTTATCATTTGATTTCATGCTTTATGAATCAAACGTACCTTGAGAATGCTGTAGCTGCACTGATGCAGAAACATATCTTGTTTAATCGCTAAACTGAGTGGTTTTGCTGAAAAAAATGATAAAATTATGACATTGAGGCTCTGTTGCTCCAGTGGCTGCCTCGGAGATTCTCCTCTTACCCTAATTATGCACTGCTCCAGCCTTGTACTGCCCAGCATAAGCCGAGATACATCATCACTGTGTTGTCCCTGACAGGCAAAAGTAATCAATCACTGCACCATCCCCCAGCTGCTGTGTATGAGTCATCCAGCTCAGGTCGTAATGTGTTTATTTAGACATTCTGCAAGCAACCTAGCTTTCCCAAGGTCCTGAATGTTTTCATTGTTATTTGAGCAAAACCATGCGGATCACATTTTAAACAAGATATGTTTCTGCATCAGTGTCGCTACAGCATTCCCAAGGTATGTTTGGTTCAATAAATACATTAAAACACAAATAGTAGATTTCCTTTAAGGGTTAAACAGGAAAAATTGGACCATCTTTGTACATGAAAGAAACCTTTTCAGATTCTCAGTCTGAGCAGACACTTGCTGTGCATCCTTTCTCTATACTTGGCATTGTATACAGTATGTCACCTATAGGATCCCATATAACATTTCATGTACTTAGCGCTGCATGTGTTCACCTTCAAGTTTTTGCTATGATCTGGCACATAAAAAGTGGATCCCAAGCAGTAGGGTCTCTTTCATGGTGTTATATAACAACCCTACATGTGGAAATCCAGGGGTGCATTAGATAAAGAGGAGTAAAATAGAAACAAATAGATACTCAAAGGAAACCTACCATTTGATGTGATGCATTTGGAAGCAAACATACCCTGTGAATGCTGTAGCTACACTGATGCAGAAACATATCTTGGTTAATCCCTGAGCTGAGTGGTTTTGCTGATAAACCAGATATAGCATTATGATAATGAAGCTCTGTCCCTTCTATGGCTCCTTCAGCACTTGTCCTAGCACCTGAGTTTTTCTCTGCAGTAGAGGATAATGCAATGACTCTTCTCCCTGCCAGACAGAATAATCAATTGCTGCACCATTCCCCAGCTGCTGTGTATGAGTGATCCAGCTCAGGTTGATTACTCATGCTTGACTAACCTCCATTTGTAATAACAATCTCCCATGTGTAATTTGTTGATCGAGGCAGCCATGCTGATACAGCTTTCCCAAGGTCCTGAATGTTATAATTATTTTTTCGGCAAAACCACTCAGCTCAGGGATTAACCAAGATATGTTCCTGCATCAGTGTAGCTACAGCATTCTCAACATATTTTTGCTTGAAAATGCATCAAATCACATGGTAGGTTTCCTTTAAAAGGCCACCAGGATCAAATAGCATTTTGTCATCAGGAAAGAGGCGGCTACTGCACTAATACTGCTGCATCAGCACTATTTTGGCATCTTTATGAAAAAAAACCCTTTTAATAAAATCTAGGAGTGCAGGGAAGGAAGAGGAGTAAAAGAGAAACAAATACATCCTATACTTCAATAGCCCACCAGGATCAAACCTCATCTAACTGCATAACTGCATCAACAATACCTGCAAAGTGAGCACCAACTCTCTGGAGGTCCAAACCAAAAAGTTGGTGCTATATGAGGCCACTCGTGCACTAGTTTGGCTTATGGGCGGGGTTTATTCTTAGTAAATACCATATTTTTCAGACTATAAGGCACACAAAAAATACTTTGATTTTCTCTGAAATCGAAGGTGCGCCTTATAGTCCAGTGCGCCTTATATATGAACCGTACTTACAGACAACAGCTGCTTTGAACTGTGCACAGGTCTGCCACCTGCTGGTCACTCATCCTTATAATCAGGTGCGCCTTATACTACGGTGCGCCTTATATATGAACCTAGACGTTTTAGCAGGCATTTCGTGATGGTGCGCCTTATAATCCGGTGCACCTTATAGTGCGAAAAATATGGTAACTCTTTGCAAATGAATCTATTGGTGCATTAAAGGAGGAAAATTAAAAATATTTCATTCATTTTTTATGTAAGTTATACCCATACCCACTACCCTTTTTGGCTTAAAGGGATTTCCCAAGGATTAAGGAAGGGGTAAGAATGAGAAGAGAAAGTATATTTGTCCTGATTTGGCTACTGGTGGTTCACCAACACTCCTGGCTGGATGAGAAATGTTGGTGGTCATGGTCATGACACCATCCAACCAATGAGTGGCGTTTGTGACCTTATTTGATTATTTGAGGCCACTGATTGGCTATAGCAGTCCCTTAACTTCAAACACTTGTGGCCTAGCCAGGCTATTGATAAGATTTCTCCACAACATTGTCTTCCTTGGGTATTCTCCAGTGGGACACCCTGGAGCCAAGTGCTAAATCTTGGGCGCATGCGCAAAAAGGCGACGGTGTATTTCCCCAACATCACTGAGCCATTGTGCAGGCTCCAGGAGCACCAAAGGTGACTCCTACATGAGACTACTGGGTAGGTATCGCTGTTTTTCTCTTAACGAAGCCATGGACCACACTCATATAGGGCAATTTGGGGCACGAACCCATCAGTTAATAAGAACTTGAAGGTGGTTTAGTGTCGCAGGTCTCCCTTTAAAGAAAGTCTCCCATCACAATCCATCCTGATAAACCAGGGACATTACTCATAGATTCAGGCACCGGGACTTTGGTATCTTCTTATATTTGTTATCCATGGCCTTTCTTTCTTTTAAAATCAACTTCTAAAATTATGGTAATGATTCTGTACTCTGGCTTCACAGGCTGTTGTTACACTGCAGCAGCACATCTCAGTCTCACCCTCCCCCCTGCACTTCATATAATCTTGGCATCAGTGAGCACACAGTGGGGGGGGGGGGGAGATCTCCTCCAGAATGTAACATCCTTTGAAGCTACAGCATGGTTGGGTTCTTTTCGGCACACCCATGGCCTATTTGTCTCATTAGCATAATTTTGAAAGTTGATTTTAGAAAGAAGTTGGGCATGGATTACAAATATAAGAAGATACCACAGTCGCGGTGCCTGGATCTATGAGTAATGTCCCTGGTTTATCACGATGGGTTTGAACGGTTGTAATAAATAACTCATTGCATGTCTACTGTGTCACTTTATAAGGTCAACACTAACCCGGCTACTTATCTGAAGAGCTGACTAATCCCCAACTTATATTTACCGCAATTTATTACTTCGGATTTTATTTTTTCGGGACTCCACATCCATCTAACCTTCCTATGAAATGAAAGACAAATTCAACAGACAATGAAAATATTCTTATGTTAATGTTAATAATAAAAAAAAACCACATAATGCCCGCGCTTTATAACACTCTAGAATAAAAATTAATGTAGCAGAGAGGAAAATGCATCTTGTAAGCGGCAACTAATCTCTAAGTCCATTCAATTTCACACTGAGTAAATGCTCTTTTTTTTTTATAACCACATTGTAGCCTGAAGACGGCAATATTTACTGACATTTCATCGCAGTCAGAGTCCGGTGTTTACAGATAGAACTGAAACACTATCACATTCTCGCCTGAGGTAGTGTCATACGCCTGTGGGCAATGCAGACACTATCACAACACGGCCTCTGCCAGGAAGACACTCGCCAACACTGATTTCCACAGGATAATTTTTATTTCAAAAATACACAGGACCTTTATAATAAAACAGGAAAGTAAAAAAGAAGCTACGACTTTTCAATCTTCAATCTATTTTTTAAAATGAAATCAGATAGGAACAGGACCATATTTGCCATCAGGCAATGGGATTCCTGTGCCTCGGGCGTCCAGTGGTGAAGGAGGCTTCGTATAGTAGTAGAAATCCTTGCCACAGACGGAAAGTTTATCCACATTGAACTTGAGTCTACATTGGGGCTCATTTACTAACTTTGGGGCAAATTTTCGGACTTTTTCCGTTTTGCGCCACATTTAACTGGGTTTTTTGGCGCATGCGATCGGATTTTGCGATGACTTACATGCAACACAAATCAGTGGCGTGGCCGTTGGATATCCCGATTGATTCGGACTTTCACATTCAAAATTGTGTCACAAGCCATGCACTTACATGCACCGGGAAGAAGAAGGTGAACTCCGGCGGATCTGAGCAGGGAAGCGACACATGCAGGATATCGAGCGCACAATCTTAGTGACTCCCCGCACAGCGCATTATACACGGACAATGCACTTACATGCACCAGGAAGAAGAAGGTGAACTCCGGGGACCTGAGCGGGGAAGCGACACATGCAGGATATCGGGCGCAGGATCTTAGTGACTCCCCGCACAGCGCATTATACACGGACAATGCACTTACATGCACCAGGAAGAAGAAGGTGAACTCCGGCGGACCTGAGCGGGGAAGCGACACATGCAGGATATCGGACGCAGGATCTTAGTGACTTCCCGCACAGCACATTATACACGGACAATGCACTTACATGCACCAGGAAGAAGAAGGTGAACTCCGGGGACCTGAGCGGGGAAGCGACACATGCAGGATATCGGGCGCAGGATCTTAGTGACTCCCCGCACAGCGCATTATACACGGACAATGCACTTACATGCACCAGGAAGAAGAAGGTGAACTCCGGGGACCTGAGCGGGGAAGCGACACATGCAGGATATCGGATGCACAATCTTAGTAACTCCCCGCACAGCGCATTATACACGGACAATGCACTTATATGCACCGGGAAGAAGAAGGTGAACTCCGGCGGACCTGAGCGGGGAAGCGACACATGCAGGAAATTGGGCGCACAATCTTAGTGAATCGCGGCAGATCCAAATCCTCATTGGACAACTCACCTTAGGGATCGCGACTGGACGGGTAAGTAAATGTGCCCCATTGAGTGTAAAATTAATGTGCCATAAATATGGGCATATTTAGGTTTGATGTTTGGGCAGCACGGATGGTTATTCACGGGTATTCTCTTGCTGCCCACCATATCTTCTGTCTGATGACCTTGCATTCAGCTCCCTGTGAGTTTCATACTCTAGTAAAGCAAGCTGACTGAGCAAAGGTTCCCAGCTTACTAGTGTCTTGCTTTTTGTGGCTAGGGATGAGCATACATAATAGGGCTTCACAGGTTTGGCCGAACCTGGAAAAAAGGTTCCGGTGCCCAAAGTCCAATCAACTGCTAGCACCCACGATTGTGCTGGCACTAATAGCGGCCGATAGTAAATGTGATTAACAACTGCCGGTAGCTTAATTAATTTAAATGCTGCTGGTGCCTGTGTACCGGCATTTAAATAGCACCGGCGGAATTTAAGGGTTGGTACATGAGATTGATGCCAGCACCTATCGGGGATGAGCCAGAACGCCAATCCTTCCTGCTGAAGTTGAGGTTCGTAATTGGTGACCTGAACTTCAATGTTTGGCACAGAATAAAATATTGTGGTTTGGGTCCACTTATTTCTGAACCTCTGCTTGGTTATTGGATTTTCTAAATCAGCTTGCTCATGTACTTTGACTATGAACAAATCTGTCCTGACCTTGGATTGCCCACTTTTTATATCCCTATTTGACCTTCAAACTATCAATCCCAGCTGTTAACCTTCTAATTCCATTCCATAATAGAGCGCTTTCCTATCCACACGTTCTAGGAATGGGCCAGGAGAGAGGACCTATCTTCCCATTCCTACTAATGGTGGAGCAGGAGGCTCACCATGTGCCCGGGCACTCGATTACATTTTATGGGATCAACTGGAGATCACTGTGCTCAGCAATCACTGTGCTCAGCAATCCTTGACTGCTCTTGTAGAATTGAATGGAGTGGCAGGGCATATGCTCAGTCTTCCCCTCCACCTATTAGGGAGAATGGGAACACAATTCACCTGTGTGCTGGGGTCTCCTTCTCGTGATCGATGAAGGTCCCAGCTGTTGGACCCCCACCAATTTGTAGGTTATCTCCTATCCTGTGGATTGGGGATAACTCCTGAAACTGTGACAACCTCTTTAAGGAATATGTATATTCATTTTTGAAAAAAACATACTGGTTTGGCTATATATAGATATAAATATAAGAAGAATGTAGTAATAATAACCCAATTACCCTCACAATAGAGGCAAATGGATAGTACATTTTTATTAAAATACAAATTATATAAGTATAAATTTAATGAGGGGACTGCAACTCAAACAGGACTTAATATCCCTACCTACTTGGCATGTCAGACACTAAATGGTATGAGACAATTCCTGTCCCAAGGTGCAAACACGTAACAGAACGAACAGCACAAACATAGATAGCAACAAAGTACTGAATCACAGAAGCAGAAGAGTAGTCTGGGCAGGAGCTGAAATCAAAACACCAAAAATTCAGAAAACAGTCTAAAAAACCGAACACTTTTGGGAAATCAAAGTCTCTGCCCCTTAAATGATTGTAGCAGAGCTCTGTCAGTCACAACTGTTAACCATTGCTGGACCAGAGCAGACTGCAGGAGGATAAAGGCATGATGCAACCATTTCCTAAGTAGCCAGCAAGCGAAATCTGTCATCACCCCAAAAAAGTAATGAAATCAACAGTCGCTTATCATGGATCGGGAATGACAATGACACAGATGTTACAATAACCCTACTATGTCTACCTATGTTAGAAAAAAAGCTGAAATATAATAAAATATTATATTATAAATATATATATATATATATATATATATATATATATATATATATAATAAAAAATATATAATGTAAAAAAATTGCATAAATACTGAGCATACTAACATAAATAACTGCTAATCAGATTAGAATTCATAATAATAATATATAATAATATAATAATTATATAATATAATATAGTAAACATGTTAAAAGTGTAACCCTGATAACCCCAGCCATAGATAAGAGTGGGTAATTAAATACTGTATAACCAAAAGATGAAAATGAATATTGTGAGTAACTCTGCTAACCCTAACTAAAGATAGGAGTAATTAATAAAACGTAATAAAAACGATGTGTGTAGCCCTGATAACCCTCTCCTCAGATACCAGTGGGTAATAAAATATAAGGCATTAAACAAATACTGTAAATACAACCCTTTTACCTATAAGCATGTATTAAAGTGAATAATAAAATAAAACTAAAATATAACATGAATCCTGTAAATAAGTCTATTGATGCTAGTCATAGATGCAAATGGCTAAGAAAATATAGAAAAAACTCAAAAATAAATACTGTAAATGTAACTCTAATAACCAGTTGAATGAAGAATGGTTACTAAAATATAACACAAAGGGGGTCATTTACTAAGGGCCCAATTCGCGTTTTTGCGACTGGTTAACCGAATTTTCCGCTTTGCGCCAATTTTCCCGGGGGCGTGGCCGTGAAAAAACTCAACGGATTCGGATAAACCACCGCATTCAAAAAAAAAAAAGTGTCGCTCGGCACACGCTTACCTTCATCCAGGATGGCTCGGTGAACTCCAGTGCGTTCCGATGCTCTTCAGCGCAGCAGCGACACCTGGTGGACGTCGGAGGAACTGCCTTAGTGAATCCCGGCCGGACCCGAATCCACCGCAGAGAACGCGCCGCTGGATCGCGAATGGACCGGGTAAGTAAATCTGCCCCAAAATATCCAAAAAATGCGGTAGCTTTAACCATAGATAAAAAAACAATGATAAAATATTGCACAAATATAATGCAAATACTATAAATAACTCTGCTAACCTTAACTATAGATAAGAATGGTTAATAAAATTTAATAAAATATAAATAGTGTAAGTGTAGCCCGATCTATAGATAAGAATTGGTAACAAAACATAACACAAAATATCACATAAATACTAGAAGTAAAACACTTCCAACTATAACCATAGATAAAATATGACGGAAATATAAAGCAAATACTGCCAACTCAGCTAACCCTACAACAGATAAGAAGGGTTAATAAAATATAATATAAAGAGTGTAAGCGTAACCCTGATAACCCGAACCATAGATAAAAATGAATAGGAAAACATTACAAAAAATATATCAAATAAATACTAGAAGTATAAACCTACAGAGCGTAACCGTAGATAAAATGGAATCATAAAATAAACCCAAAATAGAGCAAATAAATTCTAATACAAACTATAGATAAGAGTGGATAGTAATATAAAATAAGAATAAAAAAAAATACTGTTGCCATAACCAATAGGACTCCATCCACAAAAATAAGGTATAAAAAAGAACCAAAACATGATAAAAAAAAGGAAATAATATAAATAATAATAATAATTATAACAATAATCATAGTAATAATATTAGAACAGTAATTTGTTGCAATCATCTCATCTCTGTAATCTTTCCATCACTTCTATTCGCGCTCGTCGCTCACTTTGACTCTTAATAAATCTGTTAAATTGTTTTGTATTAATTTCGTTCCACTTTCGACCCCTTCCGTGCGGGTGGCCTTCTGCCTAATTAATGTAGATCTATTATTTTATTTTTTTTCCTTATATAATGAATGGATAAATGGAGGAAGTCGGCAAAAACCATTCTTCATCCTAAACGATTTCCTTCCTAATTTTCTCGCTATTTCAGCCCATGAAATACTTAAAAGGTCTCATTTATTTTACTTAGCACAATATTAAGAATTTAAGGCGTATAAGATATCAATATTTCGTTGACGGCCTCATGAAATATTCAGGCATTATTATACTCTCTATTGGAAGTGATTATATTCAAATGGGATTTACTATACTATAATGAGGAGGGGGACGGAGACCCACCAACGCTTCCTGCCAACACGTAGACCATCTATGGGGGTCATCATTGAGCAATTCGTTTTGGACAAAAAGGTCATTTTTCATTGTGAATTTTATATTTCTAAACATGAATATATCTATGCAAATAAGGTAACACCCAAACAAGATCTCAAAGGGGTGTTCCCACAAAGACAAGTTTCTTATATGAAATCAGGATAGCAAAATAACACATTCTATAATTCACTGTTATTAACAAAAATACATAATTTCACAGATATAAGCCCAATTTCAGTTGCCACTAGACGCGACCCTGTAACTTCTGACTTAGGGATGGGACGCCATCTTGGATTTCTGTATGAGAAATCTGTCTCTTTGCATTGTGCTTGTAGCCACGCCCCCTGCACGGAGCTCAGACACACTCACTGATCACTTTCTGGCAGGAGTTCGTGAGCAGAGAGAGAGGCTGCAAACTAAAGGCTATAAAGAGATAAGGAATCCGGGGGAAGGGGGAGGCAGGCACATATCTGTGAGATGTAGCAGAGCTCACAATGTAACAGTGTAGAAAGTCTGTCAGCCTCTGTCTGTCATGCATCTCTGATCCGTCTCATCTCTATGTGTCAGTGTGTTAGTACAATGTCAGAAGCCAGATGAAAGTGTATATACACCTGTACCATGATAATTTAACCACATTATGATCAATTTAGTTCTGTGGGGTGACAATGGGGGTCATTTACTAAGGACCCGAATCGCGTGGCCGTACGAAAACCCGACGGATTCGGAAAAACCGCGGTATTTAAAAATAAAGTGTCGCTTGACACGCGCTTACCTGCACCCAGTGTAGGACGGTGAACTTCTGTGCATTCCAATGAACTTCAGCGCAGCAGCGACACCTGGTGGACATCGGGGGAACTACCTTAGTGAATTGCTGGAAGACCCGAATCCTCCACAGAGAACGCGGCGCTGGATCGCGAATGGACCAGGTAAGTAAATCTGCCCCAATGTGTCTGCTAAGAGAGTCCCCGCCCACACCCTGGGATTTCACAGCCAAGAGAGTGATAGGAGCTAAAACGGCAATAAAACTGAGTAAAATTGGAAAGTAAGTGGGTAATTAAATACTGTATAACCAAAAAATGAAAAGGAATGCTGTTAGTAACTCTGCTAACCCTAACTAAAGATAGGAATAATTGATAAAATGTAATAAAATGATCTTTATTGTATTAACATCGTTAGGGGATTGAAATGTGAGGATTTAGTTTCGTGGGAAAACCCCTTTAAAATTAGTGTATCGGCTGTTTTGTCCAACCCCTTTTTTTAATTTCAGGAGTCTATGGGGTGGCCTTGGGATCCCTATGACTATGATCCCTATGCCTACTACCAGTGACATCACATGTACCAAGAACCAAAGTGGGGCCAATGAGCTTAGGCGAAGACACTCCTTGTGTGTTAAGGGACCAAGGTCCCTCTCCAACCTTGTCCTCGCCAATGTGGGTGTTCGTTTGATGTGAGTGGATAGAAACCTAAATATCATAGCCACCATCACCATAACAGAGCATACACTCAACCACAAGAAAAAGTTGTGTGTAAACAATCGCCTAGAATTTTTTTTAATCACAGAGCATATGAGACACGAGCTAAAACATTTTTTTAAAATCAACAATAAACTTTATTAAAGGAAATTTGATTACTTGCATGATGGACCAAACATACCTTGAGAATGCTGATGCAGAAACATATCTTGTTTATCCCTGAATTGAGTGGTTTTGCCGAAAAAAACAATTATAAAATTATGATAATGAGTCTCTGTCCCTCCTGTGGTTGCCCCAGAGCTTCTCCTCTTATCCATAATTATACACTGCTCCAGAAAATGATGTAATCACTGTGGTGTGCCTGACAGGCAGAAGTAATCAATCGCTATACCATATCCCAGCTTCTGTGTATGAGTCATCCAGCTCAGTTTGATTAGTCCTGCCTGGACAGTTCAAGAAGCTCCATGTGATGTGTTTATGAACAGCAAGCAACACCCAGCTTGAATTTTATAATTGCTTTTTCAGCAAAACCACTTTTGGGTTTTTTGCCTTCATCTTGATCAATACGGCATGATAAAAGCTGAATGGTGTATTTTTTTAAGCCTTACAGCAAGAGTGATATCTATGTTAAGGGTCAGGGTCAATAAGGGGTCCAAATCAGCATTGGTAGCACTGGTGGAGAGCAAGGCAACGGATGTGGACCTCAATTTTTACTTTAATATACAGGCAGGTTTGTTCTTAAGTTGAGTTTGTATGTAAGTCGGAACTGTATCTTTTATAATTGTAACCGCAGCCAAAATTTTTTTGTCTCTGTGACAATTGGAATTTAGAAATGTTGGGTTGTTATAAGAACCAGGATCACCTGTGAACCTGTGATTACTGTTATAGCTTTTTATTGTAGCTTAAGGATAAAGTACAGTAAATTACCAACATCCAGAGGTCCATTTGTAACTAGGGGTCGTCTGTATGTCAGCTGTTCTTAAATGGAACCTCCCACCACGACTCTACCTATAAAGGTAGAACGGGTGGTAGGTGGATGTAAGGGATGTGAGGATAGCTCTTTTTAGAGCTAATCCTCACGTCCCCGCTAACTTTTGGGAAACTTTATTCCACTAATATGTAAATTCTGTTATGCGGCTACTGGGGCGTGGAGTAGCCGGGCAAGAGGCTACACAGCGCTGCTACTCCACTCCCCAGTAGCCACGTTACTCCTCCTACTCCTCCTACCCGACAAGCCGGAGTTCTGCGCATACGCAGTAGCTCCGGCCTCGGATCTGTGGCTGCTCAGCATGCGCAGAACGCCAGCATGTCGGTCAAGGGCGCGCAGCTACGAGGAGCTGCGCGCCACACACAACAGGGTAGGAGTTGTAACGTGGCTACTGGGGCGTGGAGTAGCCGCGCTGTGTAGCCTCGTGCCCGGCTACTCCACGCCCCAGTAGCTGCATAACAAAATTTACATATTAGTGGAATAAAGTTTCCCAAAAGTTAGCGGGGACATGAGGATTAGCTCTAAAAAGAGCTATCCTCACATCCCTTACATCCACCTACCACCCGATCTACCTTTATAGGTAGAATCGTGGTGGCAGGTTCCCTTTAACCCCTTCCCGACGCGCGTCGTACTAGTACCGGTGCAGGCCGAGCCCTCTCCATAGCCGGTAAGTCTTTGCTGCATATTGCTTTCACCGCGATCACCTCCGGCAATGCTGCCGGAGGCTTCAAAAAGATGGCGCCGCATGGGCGCCGCCATCTTGGCGCGGATCTTCGCTCCCCGATGACGTCACGGGGAGCGGTGATCCGTTGCCATGACAGCATCGGGCCTCACGAAGGCCCGAAGCTGTCTCGTTTTAACCTATTCATTACAATGTGCTATCAGCACATTGTAATGAATGAGGAGTAAAATCCCCATATACTGCCATATTGCAGTATGGCAGTATATGGTAGGATCGATCAGACAACCTAGGGTTAAAGTACCCTAGGGAGTCTGAAAAATAGTTAAAGTAAAAGTAAAAAAAAGTTTAAAAAAAAAAAATTATATTAAAAAAACCTAAAAATTCAAATCACCCCCCTTTCCCTAGAACTGATATTAATATTAATAAACAGTAAAAATCATAAACACATTAGGTATCACCGCGTCCGAAAATGTCCGATCTATCAAAATATAATAACGTTTTTTCACTGCGTTTAACCCCGTAACAGAAAATAGCGTCCAAAGTCAAAAATGACATTTTTTTGCCATTTTGGAAAATATAAAAAAAATTAATAAAAAGTGATCAAAAGGTCGCACAGTCCTAACAATGATAACAATGAAAACGCCATCAAAAGTCGCAAAAAATGACACCACCCACAGCTTCGTACACCAAAGTATGAAAAAGTTATTAGCGCCAGAAGATGACAAAATCAAAAAAAAAATTTTTGTACAGGAGGTTTTAATTTTTTTAAATGTATGAAAACATTATAAAACCTGTACAAATGTGGTATCCCTGTGATCGTAGCAACCCAAAGAATAAAGTAGACCTGTCATTTGGGGCACACAGTGAAAGCTGTAAAATCCAAGCCCACAAGAAAACGTCGCAAATGTGTTTTTTCACCATTTTCACTGCATTTGGAATTTTTTTCCCGCTTCCCAGTACGCGCCATGGAACATTAAATACCGTCACTACGAAGTGCAATTTGTTACGCAGAAAATAAGCCATAACAGAGCTCTTTATGTGGAAAAATAAAAAAGTTATAGATTTTTGAAGGTGGGGTGTGAAAAATGGAAGTGAAAAAACTAAAAAAGGCCAAGTCGTTAAGGGGTTAAGTAGGGGACCGCCTATAATGACATCATTTGTCCAAGGTAGGCCCCTAAAACAAACCCTTTTAAGAAATGTTACCCCTATGCAGAACATAGGAGATAAATGTCTGATTGCTTTCCGACAACTGAAACTCAATGATTGTCAGAAGAGGGGACCACTAGTCCTATAGTACTGTCCTATAGTAAGGACTTCCGGAATTTTGCAACCTGTTGGATGTCTTGAAAATCCCATAGAAAGAATTGTAACATTGTAATTAAAAATCCCATAGAAAGAATTGCAACATTGTAAATTGTAAATTGTTATTGTCTATTGAGGGACTACTAAGAGGATGAGCCCATCCCAGTGATCCCTATGTAATACGGGACAGTCCGGGGCAGCATGGGGTCATCCCTTTTGCCCATTGCAGCAATATCCGGCTGTTGCCCCTATTGTATCCCATGGATGCATTTCTTAAAGAATTCTGGGAATTGGAATTGATAAACACTGCACCGATGGCATCTGCAATAAAATACTACGGCAGCAAAATCGTGACACCTCTCCCAATGCCGTCTGTTCCTCCCATTAATCTATTAGACGGGATCTTGCTTCTCCTTCCTGTCTAAAATATTCATGGCCGGTAACATGATGTCCTGAATGCCCTCCAGGATCGCGGCATATACAGGCGGATGATTGATAGCGACGCGTCCTTCCGAGCCGGGTTCCTATGTAATTTTATTTGTCTTACAAATACTAAAGTGTAGGCAACCCATAAAGTAGCTAAGAGGGATGATATTTCCTGGGCTGCGGCACATTCCTTACCTTCATTGGACACACTTCACTTTTACATTTTCTTTATTATTATTCATAGGGCATAAAAACTGTCACTGTAAATTCACTTCTTTTTTTTTTATTTTTATTTATCACTAAAAATATCTCTTTTATTTTTTTATTTTTATTTTTTATTGAATACACTTGCAGTTTTATATCAGCAATAAAAGAACATTGAGATATTATAAAACATCTTTAGAAACATATTTTTAAAAAAATTTTTTTTACATTTTTTTATGCCCTGTTTACACCCGCACTACTATCTATCATCTTATAAGTATAGAAGATGGAAAGTGAAGAGTTTACATTTATGGTAATATACAAAATACCATATATACTCGAGTATAAGCCTAGTTTTTCAGCACAAAAAAATGTGCTGAAACCCCATACTCGGCTTATACTCGAGTAAAAATAATATAGGTTTTACCAGGCTTTTGTGGTCAAATTAGGGGCCTCGGCTTATACTTGGGTCGGCTTATACTTGTGTATATACGGTAAGCAAAAAAAAAAATAACAATAATATAATAAATGATTATAAAATTTTACATTTTTTTGAATTACAGGCGGTCCCCTACTTAAGAACACCCAACTTACAGACGACCCCTAGTCACAAACGGACCTCTGGATGTTGGTAAATTACTGTACTTTAGTCCTAGGCTACAATAATCAGCTGTAACAGTTATAAATGATGTCTGTAATGAAGATTTATTGTTAATTCTGGTTCTTATGACAATCCAACATTTTTAAAATCCAATTGTTACTGAGGCCAAAAAAAATTTGGCTGCGGTTACAATTATAAAACATACAGTTCTGACTTACATACAAATTCAACTTAAGAACAAACCTACAGAACCGATCCTGTACGTAACCCGGGGGCTGCCTGTATAACTATAACTTATTGTTATTTTTTTTTGGCTGTTAATAATAACCTGAACCACAATGTTCAGACAGAAGTTCGGGTTCGGCTTTAACCCCATCAGCAACACCCGCGGGTGTAGCCAGAATAAATCGCAGGTGTTACGGGGAGGTTTGGGTTCAGGTACACAGATCACAAAACAGCAGATAAAATTTTCATCATTGATTGTTTGCCAAGACCAGTTAGGTCAAATGTGCAAGTCTTTTCATAGTAAAAAAAAATTAAAAATAAAATAAATAAAAATTAAGAGTAAATCTATCATCAGAATCCATCATGATATACCAGGGACCATGCAGAGATTCTGCTGCCCAAGCCAGGCGAACTATGTAGAATTGTGCCCCCTCCGCCGATCCAGAATTTATAAATCAGGTTATTTTTTTTAAGTAAGTGGTCTCTCCATACAGCGTCACACACCCATGCTGACATCAGGTGTGAAGAGACTTTATTTTTAGGTGTCAGGTCCTTCTTTATAGCCGGAAATGGCACCCTTGATGCTGTTCCCCATCTGCCTGCAGGTGATGCTGCCTTATGTAAGAGGTTCAACTCGCCTCATGGATGGTACACTGTAATATTCTTCTTATAATTTTTATCCCTGGCCTCATTCCTTCTAAAAATCTACTTTTAAAATTATGCTAATGAGCCTGATTGGCTCTGGGTACGTTACCATAGCCACCCAGTACTGTAGCTTTACAAGCTGTTACATTGAACAGAACGTGTCTCACCTAACCCCCCTCCTTCATCTGCCTGTGTAATCTGGCAGCAGCAGGAAATGTAGGAGGAGATCTGCTCTGATCATTGTAACAGCCTGTGAAGCTATAGTAAGGAGGGGCTCTAGAAACACCCATCAGAGCCTTTTTGGCTCATTAGAATAATTCCAAAATTTTAGTTTTAGAAGGAAGGAGGCCATAGATACCAAATATAAAAAGATACCACAGTTACGTTGCCAGGAGCACAGAGTAAATGTCCCTGGTTTATCATGATGGATTTTGATGGAATATTTCCTTTAAATTATAGAACACATTATTAAAGCAATTTAAAAAATTAATAACAATAAAAATAATAAAATCACATAAAAAATAAAATGGATATAGAAACTAAAATACACAGAAACCCCCCCCCCCCCCACTGAAATAACTAACAATATTATACATATGCATAAAATTGTGCAAATAATCCAAAAATTTTAATTGGGAGCAACAAAACAAAGGGAACATTAAGTTACAAAAGAGCACATGAACTAAAAAACAAACCAAAGTAATTAAACTATTAAAAAACTTTTTAACCCCTTAAGGACACAGGGTTTTTTTTCGCTTATTTCTCGCTCTCCACCTCCAAAAATCCATAACTTTTTCATTTTTTCCGTGTACAGAGCTGTGTGAGGGCTTATTTTGTGCGTAACAAATTTTACTTACTCCATGCCATGTACTGGGAAGCTGGAAAAAAAAATTCCAAATGTGGAAAAATTGGAAATAAATGCGTTTGCGTCACGTTCTTGTGGGCTCAGTTTTTACGACTTTCACTTTTCGCTACAAATAACACGTCTGCTTTATTCTTTGGTTCGGTACGATCGCGGTGATACCAAATTTATACCGGTTTAATTGTGTTTTAACACATTTTCAAAAATTAAACGAATGTGTACGAAAAAGAAAAATTTTTTTTTCGCCATCTACTGTGTGAGGTGTCATTTTTTGCAAAATGCGCAGATGTTTTCATTGCTACCATTGTGAGTTCTGTGTGACATTTTGATCACTTTTTATTCCATTTTTTTATGTGATGTAAAATGGAGTAAAAGTCGCTTTTGGGACATTTGTGCGCTATTTTCCGTTATGTGGTTCACCGCCAGCAATAATTGTTTTTATATTTTGATGACGCTCGGGGGAACGACGATCGGATCCAAGATGGCCCGCGCGCCGCTGTCTTTTGAATGCCGCTGGCAGCTTTGCCGGTCGCATTGGAAGAGTTAATAGCCGCAATCGGTGCTTGCGGTGGGGTTTTTCTGCAATATGCAACAAACCCCACCTGTGTATGAAGAGGACTCAGCCAATGAGCCCTCTTCATACTCCCCCGCACCTCTGCGCCGTACACGGACGACATGGAGCGTGAATTGGTTAAAAGATATTTACCATCCGATTACCAGATGGTAGATGATCACAACTCACCTTCCCGTCCCCGGGTGCACTGATCTTCTTTTAGTATAACTTGCAATGGGCGTATTTAGTCGACCATCTAAAATATGCAAATGAGCAAACATGCTCTGCCGCTACATAATTTATTCATGGCCCCGGCTCTACTTTGTCCGCCTACATGGTGTACAGAAAGACGGTCACCAACTCTCTCTACAAAACTTGTGCATGCGCGAGAACAACATTGTCAGCTCTGCCCGGGGGCATGCGCAAGATTTACAGAGAGAGAGAAAGAGAGAGGGTGATGTTCCCATGTATAGGTGGACCAATTAGGGCTGGGGGCATGCAGCAATTATATAGCTCATTTGCATATTTTTATATAGTTGTGGTATATACAGGCGGTCCTCTACTTAAGGACTTCCAACTTACAGGCGACCCCTAGTTACAGACGAGCCCCTCTGCCCCCTGTGACCTCTGGTGACCTCTCTGGATATTACTATAGTCCCAGGCTGCAATGATCAGCCGTAAGGTGCCTGTAATGAAGCTTTATTGATAATCCTTGATCCAATTACAGAAATTTTTTTTTTTAAAACCCAGTTGTCATTAGGACAAAAAATGTTTTTGTTTCTGGAGCTACAATGATAAAATATACAGTTCCGACTTACATACAAATTCAACAAACCTCCAGAACCTATCTTGTACGTAACCCGGGGACTGCCTGTATAGTGTTATTTTATTATAGTTTATTTGTATTATACACTAAAAGAGGATCATTGCAACCGGGGACGGGACGGGGAGGTAAGTTGTAACCATCTGCCATCAGGTAATGTGATGGTAGGTGTCCTTTAACACTATTTAGGTTAATAATCAAAAATAAAATACAAATAAAAACGCATAAACGAGGATTAAAAATGAAGAACGTAAAATAAAAAAAATCTGCTAAATAACCACGAAAAAAAAAACATACACATCAGCTGAAAAATTGTAGATTGATTATGCACAAAAGGACGGATGTTTTTTTTTTTTTTTATTGGAAGCAAAAAAATCCACCCGATTCAAGTCGCTCTTACAAAGGAACAGAGTAGCGCGGCGTTTGAAGCCGGACGCCATGTAACGGCATTGTTTTCTAGATACTGTTGTTGATACTGGTTTGACATACGACGTCGTCTGCGCGTGCCAATGGGATATTGTCTGTTTTAACGAATCTCTCCCCGTGCCAGCAGCGCCGCTTCTATGGGGGCGTCTTATCAGCTCCGACCAGAACCCCGCTCCACTTACACTCGCCTCCATTGCCTTAGAGAAGAATAAATTGTACCCAAGCAGTTAATAAGAAAGAATTATTGTGAGTGAGATGCATGACATTAGGAGAAGCCACATCGCCGCCGCTCCGGGAGGAAAATGTTACTTGGCAAAATAACAAATTTACTAGAAATAAAGTGGAAATGCGTTCGAGAACAAGGCCGGAATGAAACTTTATTACCAATTTCCCTTCGCTAAATCTCTTTTGCCGCTGCAGCCTTGAAATATACTGATTTTCCATTTGGCGGATCTGTTTCAGAGTTACTGTTTGATTATTTCACCTCCCTCCCCCCCCCATCACCGCCCCTTTAAGTACATTCATGATATAGAAATGTGGTGATGACTCGTCTTTGCTTTTAGAGAAGCGAGTGGGCGAGATACATTCAATTACCTGGACTTAGAGATAAACAATAAAAAATATATATATATATGAAAAGAAAGTGAGGGTACAATATATGTAAAGCTCATCGACATAGACGTCACTTTTTTAATTTACCATCAATTTCCATTTTGATAAACCAGGGACACTACTCATAGATCCAAGCATAGTGACTGGGGTATCTTCTTATATCTGTTATTTCTTCTTTCTAAATTTAACTTTTATAACTATGCTAATGTGCAGCAGGGGCTACCCTGGCCCCTCTGTGATCTGGCTCTATAATACTGCCCCCTATGTACAAGAATATAACAACTATAATACTGCCCCCTGTGTACAAGAATATAACTACTATAATACTGCCCCTATGTACAAGAATATAACTACTATAATACTGCTCCCTATGTACAAGAATATAACTACTATAATACTGCCCCTATGTACAAGAATATAACTACTATATTACTGCCCCCTATGTACAAGAATATAACTACTATAATACTGCCCCCTATGTACAGGAATATAACTACTATAATACTGCCCACTATGTACAAGAATATAACTACTATAATACTGCCCCCTATGTACCAGAATATAACTACTATAATACTGCCCACTATGTACAAGAATATAACTACTATAATACTGCCCCTATGTACAAGAATACAACTACTATAATACTGCCCCCTATGTACAATAATATAACTACTATAATACTACCCCTATGTACAAGAATATAACTACTATAATACTGCCCCCTATGTACAAGAATATAACTATTATAATACTGCCCCCTGTGTACAAGAATATAACTACTATAATACTGCCCCTATGTACAAGAATATAACTACTATAATACTGCTCCCTATGTACAAGAATATAACTACTATAATACTGCCCCTATGTACAAGAATATAACTACTATATTACTGCCCCCTATGTACAAGAATATAACTACTATAATACTGCCCCCTATGTACAGGAATATAACTACTATAATACTGCCCACTATGTACAAGAATATAACTACTATAATACTGCCCCCTATGTACCAGAATATAACTACTATAATACTGCCCACTATGTACAAGAATATAACTACTATAATACTGCCCCTATGTACAAGAATACAACTACTATAATACTGCCCCCTATGTACAAGAATATAACTACTATAATACTACCCCTATGTACAAGAATATAACTACTATAATACTGCCCCCTATGTACAAGAATATAACTACTATAATACTGCCCCCTGTGTACAAGAATATAACTACTATAATACTGCCCCTATGTACAAGAATATAACTACTATAATACTGCTCCCTATGTACAAGAATATAACTACTATAATACTGCCCCTATGTACAAGAATATAACTACTATATTACTGCCCCCTATGTACAAGAATATAACTACTATAATACTGCCCCCTATGTACAGGAATATAACTACTATAATACTGCCCACTATGTACAAGAATATAACTACTATAATACTGCCCCCTATGTACCAGAATATAACTACTATAATACTGTCCACTATGTACAAGAATATAACTACTATAATACTGCCCCTATGTACAAGAATACAACTACTATAATACTGCCCCCTATTTACAAGAATATAACTACTATAATACTACCCCTATGTACAAGAATATAACTACTATAATACTGCCCCCTATGTACAAGAATATAACTACTATAATACTGCCCCCTGTGTACAAGAATATAACTACTATAATACTGCCCCTATGTACAATAATATAACTACTATAATACTGCTCCCTATGTACAAGAATATAACTACTATAATACTGCCCCTATGTACAAGAATATAACTACTATATTACTGCCCCCTATGTACAAGAATATAACTACTATAATACTGCCCCCTATGTACAGGAATATAACTACTATAATACTGCCCACTATGTACAAGAATATAACTACTATAATACTGCCCCCTATGTACAGGAATATAACTACTATAATACTGCCCACTATGTACAAGAATATAACTACTATAATACTGCCCCCTATGTACCAGAATATAACTACTATAATACTGCCCACTATGTACAAGAATATAACTACTATAATACTGCCCCTATGTACAAGAATACAACTACTATAATACTGCCCCCTATGTACAAGAATATAACTACTATAATACTACCCCTATTTACAAGAATATAACTACTATAATACTGCCCCCTATGTACAAGAATATAACTACTATAATACTACCCCTATGTACAAGAATATAACTACTATAATACTGCCCCCTATGTACAGGAATATAACTACTATAATACTGCCCCCTATGTACAAGAATATAACTACTATAATACTGCCTCCTATGTACAGGGATATAACTACTATAATAGTGCCCCCTATGTACAGGAATATAACTACTATAATACTGCCCCCTATGTACAAGAATATAACTACTATAATACTGCTCCCTATGTACAAGAATATAACTACTATAATACTGCCCCCTATGTACAAGAATATAACTACTATATTACTACCCCATATGTACAGGAATATAACTACTATAATACTGCCCCTATGTACAAGAATATAACTACTATAATACTGCCCCCTATGTACAAGAATATAACTACTATAATACTGCCTCCTATGTACAGGGATATAACTACTATAATAGTGCCCCCTATGTACAGGAATATAACTACTATAATACTGCCCCCTATGTACAAGAATATAACTACTATAATACTGCTCCCTATGTACAAGAATATAACTACTATAATACTGCTCCATATGTACAAGAATATAACTACTATAATACTGCCCCCTATGTACAAGAATATCCTTACTATAATACTGCCTCCTATGTACAAGAATATAACTACTATAATACTGCCCCCTATGTACAAGAATATCACTACTATAATACTGCCTCCTATGTACAGGAATATAACTACTATAATACTGCCCCCTATGTACAAGAATATAACTACTATAATACTGCCCCTATGTACAGGAATATAACTACTATAATACTGCCCCCTATGTACAGGAATATAACTAATATAATATTGCCCCTATGTACAGGAATATAACTACTATAATACTGCCACCTATGTACAAGAATATAACTACTATAATACTGCCCCAATGTAAAAGAATATAACTACTATAATACTGCCCCAATGTAAAAGAATATCCCTACTATAATACTGCCTCCTATGTACAAGAATATAGCTACTATAATACTGCCCCCTATGTACAAGAATATAACTACTATAATACTGCCCCCTATCTACAAGAATATAACTACTATAATACTGCTCTCTATGTTCAAGAATATAACTGCTATAATACTGCCCCCTATGTTCAAGAATATAACTACTATAATACTGCTCCCTATGTACAATAATATAACTACTATAATACTTCCACCTATGTACCAGAATATAACTACTATAATACTGCCCATATGTACAAGAATATAACTGCTATAATACTGCTCCCTATGTACAATAATATAACTACTATAATACTTCCACCTATGTACCAGAATATAACTACTATAATACTGCCCCTATGTACAGGAATATAACTACTATAATACTGCCCCCTATGTACAAGAATATAACTACTATAATACTGCCCCCTATGTACAAGAATATAACTACTATAATACTGCCCACTATGTACAAGAATATAACGACTCTAATACTGCCCCTATGTACAAGAATATCACTACTATAATACTGTCTCCTATGTACAAGAATATAACTACTTTAATACTGCCCCCTATGTACAAGAATATAACTACTATAATACTGCCTCCTATGTACAAGAATATAACTACTATAATACTGCCCCCTATGTACAAGAATATAACTACTATAATACTGCCTCCTATGTACAAGAATATAACTACTATAATACTGCCCCTATGTACAAGAATATAACTACTATAATCCTGCCCCCTTGCTGTGAGGACGTGTGTGAGCTGAGCTCCTGAGTCTCTGCATGTCTGGAGCTAGCCCAGGGCGGGGCCACCCTGGGTGGGGAGATTCCCCAGGCAAGGCCCAGGCTTCCAGGCCTACACCGGGAGTGAACTCCCAAAAACCTTCCAGGGATGCAAATCCCAAAGTAAGCAGTAAAGATTGTGGACAGATTGCAGACAATGCGATTGTGGTGAGAAAGAATGAAGAAGTGGAAGTAACTGAAGCAGCAGTGAAAGCAGCAAGTTCTATGAGCAGCCAGCGTGGAGGAGCACAGGTGATGCAGAGTGTGAGACAAGCAGCAGGTGCACAGCCCCCCACTCCTGCACCCAGACAGAGGAGAACGTCTCTGGAGAGACAGACCCTGCAAGAAAACCTGCAGCAGAGGGATGTGGTGTCCAGCATGGCCTGCACAGGCCGCACCAGGTCAGCAGTAAAGCCGCAGACTGTTACCATGAGCACTGCTAAGTGTGAACAGGCCCCTGCAAGTGCAAGCCACAAGCCTGGGAAGGAGACGGGTGCACCCAAACCATCTGGAGCTGCACCCCGACCAGCACAGCAGGGGAAGCAGACTGCACGGGCACCGGAGCTGCAGTTGGCGGAGGAGATACCGACCCTGGTAAGGAGGATGGGGGAGCTGACTTATCACAAGAAAATGCTGCAGATGCAAATAGACTGTATGTACTCTCTTAGAACTGCGCACCCTGAAAGCAGCACCCTTTATAACTCCAAGCTGCAGGGACTAGGCATAGAGCTGGCACAGGTGGTCAGGGATATGGACTGTGTCCTGGAGAGGATGGGACCCCTGGCTGAGTCATACAGGAACCAGGAGCGCTTCTCCCAGCAGAGGCAGAGCTGTGACTCTGGGCCCCGGGCCCCTACAGCACAAGCAGGACCTGTCCCCCCAGATGTACCCCAACGTGTGACACAGATTATCAAGCCTGCGAGCTTCTCATTCCAGAAGGGACAGACACCAGATCAGCCGCAGAGCTCTGCAGCAGTCCCAGAACAGGTGCATGGACCTGTAGTACCACAAGTCCCAGCAGTGTCTGTGCAGCAAGATGGTGAACTTTCATCTATGGGTCAGGGTGATGCGGTGACCCAGGAGAACTCTAATGTGCTTGAGACTGGGGATACTGTTGCTATACCTGAAGGGTCGGGGGATGGAGGGGACCCTCAGTCTATCTGGGATGTGCAGCCACCAGAGGATAACATAGAGGTGGATGAGGGACAGGGGGTTGTACAGGATAATGTGTGTGACTTCCCCCCTTTACCATCGGGCCCCTTAGTAGAGTCAGGTCCCTCTAGATCAGACCCTCCCCCCAATACCAGGAAAGAGCCCCATCCGGAACCTCCTAAAAACGCCTGGAGCCGCGGTGCTCCCTCCTTCACCTCCGGCGCGCACTACTCCGGGCAGGCATTTAAGAGGAGGAACGTGGTGCGCTTTAAGAATAGAGGCGCAAAGGAAGATCTCCCGGATAGGAGGTTTGTGGTGCGGGATCTCCTATGTCACCAGATGGGGTTCTCACCAGATGACATCCTGGCGGTCATCAACCTGCCAGACAGACAGGGCTATGATGTCAGCTTTAAGCTTATGTCCAGTCTGGACAGGTTCTGGGACAAACTCCCCCGGTTCAGGGACACTGATGGTTGGAGCAAGTTTGTGTTTGTCCCCATATCCAGGCCAGGTACCGTGGTGGTCAATGTGATATTCTGGAACGAGTCGGTTCCTCCCCAGGACATTCTAGTGTGGCTCAGGCGCCATTGTGATCTGGTGTCTGACCTCACTAAGAACAGAGACTCCGACGGCATCTGGACTGGAGGGTGGAAGGTTCTGGTGAAGTTGAGGCAATTCAACAACATTACCCTGCACCTCCCCAACTCCTTCTATATAGGCAGAGAAAAAGGTGTCTGCTTCTATCCCGGGCAGCCACGAAAGTGCTTTAGGTGTGGTAAAATCGGTCACGTGGCCAAAGTATGTACAGTAGTTAAATGCAACCTGTGTGGGGAGGTCGGCCATCTCAGTGCCACCTGTGAAATGGTCAGATGCAACCTCTGCGGAGAGATGGGCCACCCGCACAAGGAATGCCCGGAGGCCTGGCATAACATCGCCAGGGACTTTTCAGATGATGAAATGGTGCAGGAGGCAGACGCCTTAGAGGAGGAGGCCTTGGTGTCGGGCCAAATTCTGACCAGGCGGGAGGTACAGGGGTCAGGTGATGCAGAACCCCAGCAGTCAGACAGCGCTCAGGGGAGTGTGGAGGTTGTAACCCAGGAGAAGCCTCAGGCAGCCACCTCTGTAGTACCCACTGAATATGAGGAGGTGAAAAAGAATAAAAGGAAGAAAAAAGACAAATCCTCCCGAAAGCCTGAGGAGTACAGTGCGGAGCCTAAGACCAGGAGGAAGTCCAGCGGTGATGCCGGGGTCATGGTCCTTTCCAACAGGTTTGATGCTCTGTCAGAGTCAGATGGGGACTTTGAAAAAGAGCTGGAAAGAATTGATAATGAGTGTGAGGTGGACACAGGGGATCCTCCAACTAAGAAGAAGCCCCCTCCTGTAGAGACCGCTGAGGATTCAGACATGGAGACAGGTGGAAGACAGGAGGACTTTGACTCTGACTCATGATGATGGGGGTCACTGCTCTGCTTTTCTTCATTGCTATGGCTGGGTTCTCTCTAAAAGTTGCTTCTAGCAACGTCAACAGCATTAAAGTAAGAAGGACCAGGCACGCTGTATATGACCACCTAAGATATTTGGACGCTGATGTCATCTTCCTGCAGGAGATCCGTCTGACCACCTTGGGGCATCTCCGTGAGGCTGAGCGTGAGTGGCGGTCTGGTCCTTCTTACTGGTCACTGGCTGTGGAGCCGTATGCCGGGGTCGCCATACTGTTTAACACCACACACGTGACTGTGCACAGGCTGACGGAGGTCGCTATGGGGAGGTGCCTGGTGCTAGAGGTGACCATCCATGGTAGGCGGCTCCGGCTGATCAACATCTATGGCCCACAGACAGTGACAGAGAGAATTCAGCTGTTCAATGAGGTGAAGCAGCATTTATTTACCTCTATCCCTGTAGTAATGGCGGGCGACTTTAATGTTGTCATGACTTCAGGTGACCGGTCCTCGGGCAGAGCAGTGGTCAGGGACTCCAGGGTCCTACAGAGCATAATATCACAGGCAAACCTATGCGATGTATTTACCTTGGATGGGAGGAAGCCTCGGTACACCTATACGTGTGCTGACAGGCACAGCAGGATCGATATGGCGTTTGTGAGTCCCTCAGAGACTGTTAGTGGTATATGCGAGAAGGTTGTCCCATATTCTGACCATCTTGTCTTATTGTTTCACTTAGGAGCCACTAACCGCTCGGACATTGGTCGGGGGTTATGGAGGCTCAATTCTAGCATCCTGGATGATATCTATGTCCAGAATTGTATCCACTCCCTTTTTCAGGACCAGCTCCAGAGACAGGACTTCTATGACAACATATCTGACTGGTGGGAGAACGTCAAGGAGGAGATCAGGTCCCTCTTAAAGAGACTGTCAGTGAAGAAGGGTAAGAGTAAGTACAGCCAGTATCTCAAGCTGCAGAGAGAATTGGAGTCACTGTATTCGGCGGGAGGGGGGGACAAACAAAAGATTGACCGACTGAAGTCTGAAATAAAGCAGTATCAGTACAGCCGCTACACGTCCCTGGTTATCGAGCGGGACTACGGAAAACTGGGCGTTCCTGATCCGTATGAAAATTGCCGGGAACGTGTGGCCAAGAAATCGATCACAGGTCTCACTGACTCCCAGGGAGTTTTACAGGAATCTCGGGAGGGTATCCTGGGGGTGGTGAGATCCTACTATGCTGAGTTATTTCAGAAAAAGGTTTTGGATAAAGAGAAAATGACACAATTCTTGGAGGCAACTCCAGGTCCTGACACTAGAGATTTGGATTTTTCTCCTTTGACAGCAGGAATAACAGAGGAGGAGGTTAAAGAGGCCATCAATAAGTTACATCTGAAGAAGGCACCAGGTCCGGATGGTATAACATGTGAATTCTATAAGAAGTTCAAAGACCTCTTAGCTCCAATCCTTGTGGATGTTTTTACCAATTGTCTAGAGAATCACCTGATGCCTCCATCCATGAGAGTGTCCTCCCTTATTCTGCTGTCCAAAGGTAAAGAGCCTAGGGACATCAAGAACTGGAGGCCGATCGCCCTCTTGAATGTCGACAGGAAAATTCTGGCAAAAATTCTATTCTCTAGATTAGTCTGTTTGTCCCCGGCACTGTTGGCAGGCTCTCAGTACGGCACAGTAAGAGGGCGGAATATCTCTGGAGCAGTCCTCTCGATTAGAGAGATGTTTGAGAGATGTAAAGCTCTGAGGTGTGGGAGATATCTTGTAGGTCTGGACCAGGCTAAAGCCTTTGACAGGGTTGATCACGATTATCTATGGGCCACTTTGTCAAAGTACGGTATTCCGGGACAATTTATTGATTGGCTGAGAACTTTGTACAGAGAGGCGAAGAGCTTTCCTCTGATCAATGGTTGGCAGGGGGACACTTTTGAAGTAGAGGCCGGGGTGCGACAGGGCTGCCCCCTGAGTCCACTGCTGTATGTGTTTGCCATAGATTTGTTCCTGCGATCACTGCAGCGGTGCGATTTTCAGGGGGTGCCGGTCCCCCATTGCTTGCCTTTGAAGGTAGTCGCCTACGCGGATGATGTGACTGTGGTGATATCTGAACCTCGAAGTTACTCAGAGGCCTCCGGGTCTCTGGTCAACCTTGAGAAGAGTCAAGCTTTCTGGACATTGGATACTGCTCCTGGCTTTGATCTGCCACAGTTCGCCAAGGCCTCCACCCATATTAAAATCCTTGGGGTTAAATTCGGGAGGGAAGATAATGCCAAACTAAATTGGGAAGAGAAGTTGGAAGCCGGAAATGCAAAGGTTCAGCGATGGAAGAACTGGAGGCTGACCTATAGAGAAAGGGTTACTCTGATGAAGACATACCTGGTCCCTGTCTTCCTCTACGTCTCTGTCGTATTTCCTTTGCCAGAATCTTTCTCCGCTAGGCTCTTTAGCCTGTTCTTCCAACTTTTATGGGGAAACAGGTTGAACCCAGTAAAAAGAGGGATCACCTACCTGCAGAGGAGAGAGGGTGGGCTGGATATGTTAAATCCAAGGGTCTTTTTTGACTCCATGTTTCTGAAAGTAAATTTTGGAAGCCTGGACTCAAATAATGGTCTCCTGTGGGTAAGTAGTGTCAGGGACTGGATATTGCCTTTTGCAGAGTCTTGGGTGCGAGGCGGCAGTCTCAAGAGGGGCCGATGGACTCCTGGCTTCCTCCCCCAGTATCTGGAGTATGGTCTCAGGTGTTTGAAAAAGTGGAGGCTAGACAAGACATTATTGGAGAGTAGGACCAGGAAGGACCTTTATACCAATATCTGTAAGACCTTCTATACTGTTCAGCCAGCTCTGAGGGACTGCACAACGGCCACCCTGCAGGAGAGTCTGAGGTTCCTTAATAGTTTTAGGCCCCCTGCAAAGCTCTTTGATATTGCCTGGTTATCCTTACATGGGAGGCTCTTTGTTAGGGGCAATTTAAAATTCTTGAGTCTCTCTGAGCGTTTGTGCCCCTTGGGATGTCAACAGGAGGAGACCATGGAGCATTTTATCACTGAGTGCCCGGGAGGGAGGCAGATTTGGCAGGAGGTGTCCCGCAGACTCAAAATAGCGAGACTGCAGTCTCTGACCTACCCGGACATAATCTATGGGGTGACACCACAGGTAGCCGGCATCGACAGAGGGACCATGTACCTCATCATCACCACAATCAAATACTATCACTGGCACACCAGGACCAGAGTGTCTGCACACAGCGAGTCCTTCCAACCCATGACTGCTGTAACCCAAATAAAAACAGAACTGAGGTGGATACAATCCATAGAGGTTAAAAAAACTAGTAATAATGTTAAGTTATGGAGGAACATATGTCTGGGGTAACTGATCAAGTACTTATATTAATTTCCACATTTTTCTTTTTACCAGTGATGGACTTTTTGAGTTAAGATTATTATGAATTTATTATTTCTGATCTGTATGATATTTGTTAATTAACTGTTTGTTCATTCTGATGAGAATGTATTGTAATATTTTCTGTTTGTTTATACTAATAAAAATTGCCTCCTATGTACAGGAATATAACTACTATAATACTGCCCCCTATGTACAAGAATATAACTACTATAATACTGCCCCTATGTACAGGAATATAACTACTATAATACTGCCCCCTATGTACAGGAATATAACTAATATAATACTGCCCCTATGTACAGGAATATAACTACTATAATACTGCCACCTATGTACAAGAATATAACTACTAAAATACTGCCCCAATGTAAAAGAATATCCCTACTATAATACTGCCTCCTATGTACAAGAATATAGCTACTATAATACTGCCCCCTATGTACAAGAATATAACTACTATAATACTGCTCTCTATGTTCAAGAATATAACTGCTATAATACTGCCCCCTATGTTCAAGAATATAACTACTATAATACTGCCCCCTATGTACAAGAATATAACTACTATAATACTGCCCCCTATGTACAAGAATATAACTACTATAATACTGCCCCTATGTACAGGGATATAACTACTATAATACTGCCCCCTATGTACAGGAATATAACTAATATAATACTGCCCCTATGTACAGGAATATAACTACTATAATACTGCCACCTATGTACAAGAATATAACTACTAAAATACTGCCCCAATGTAAAAGAATATCCCTACTATAATACTGCCTCCTATGTACAAGAATATAGCTACTATAATACTGCCCCCTATGTACAAGAATATAACTACTATAATACTGCTCTCTATGTTCAAGAATATAACTGCTATAATACTGCCCCCTATGTTCAAGAATATAACTACTATAATACTGCCCCCTATGTACAAGAATATAACTACTATAATACTGCCCCCTATGTACAAGAATATAACTACTATAATACTGCCCCTATGTACAGGAATATAACTAATATAATACTGCCCCTATGTACAGGAATATAACTACTATAATACTGCCACCTATGTACAAGAATATAACTACTATAATACTGCCCCAATGTAAAAGAATATCCCTACTATAATACTGCCTCCTATGTACAAGAATATAGCTACTATAATACTGCCCCCTATGTACAAGAATATAACTACTATAATACTGCCCCCTATCTACAAGAATATAACTACTATAATACTGCTCTCTATGTTCAAGAATATAACTGCTATAATACTGCCCCCTATGTTCAAGAATATAACTACTATAATACTGCTCCCTATGTACAATAATATAACTACTATAATACTTCCACCTATGTACCAGAATATAACTACTATAATACTGCCCCTATGTACAAGAATATAACTGCTATAATACTGCTCCCTATGTACAATAATATAACTACTATAATACTTCCACCTATGTACCAGAATATAACTACTATAATACTGCCCCTATGTACAGGAATATAACTACTATAATACTGCCCCCTATGTACAAGAATATCACTACTATAATACTGCCTCCTATGTACAGGAATATAACTACTATAATACTGCCCCCTATGTACAAGAATATAACTACTATAATACTGCCCCTATGTACAGGAATATAACTACTATAATACTGCCCCCTATGTACAGGAATATAACTAATATAATACTGCCCCTATGTAGAGGAATATAACTACTATAATACTGCCACCTATGTACAAGAATATAACTACTATTATACTGCCCCAATGTAAAAGAATATCCCTACTATAATACTGCCTCCTATGTACAAGAATATAGCTACTATAATACTGCCCCCTATGTACAAGAATATAACTACTATAATACTGCCCCCTATCTACAAGAATATAACTACTATAATACTGCTCTCTATGTTCAAGAATATAACTACTATAATACTGCCCCCTATGTTCAAGAATATAACTACTATAATACTGCTCCCTATGTACAATAATATAACTACTATAATACTTCCACCTATGTACCAGAATATAACTACTATAATACTGCCCCTATGTACAGGAATATAACTACTATAATACTGCCCCCTATGTACAGGAATATAACTACTATAATACTGCTCCTATGTACAAGAATATAACTACTATAATACTGCCCCCTATGTACAGCAATATAACTACTATAATACTGCCCCCTATGTACAAGAATATAACTACTATAATACTGCCCCCTATGTACAAGAATATAACTACTATAATACTGCCCCCTATGTACAAGAATATAACTACTATAATACTTCCACCTATGTACCAGAATATAACTACTATAATACTGCCCCTATGTACAGGAATATAACTACTATAATACTGCCCCCTATGTACAGGAATATAACTACTATAATACTGCTCCTATGTACAAGAATATAACTACTATAATACTGCCCCCTATGTACAGGAATATAACTACTATAATACTGCCCCCTATGTACAAGAATATAACTACTATAATACTGCCCCCTATGTACAAGAATATAACTACTATAATACTGCCCCCTATGTACAAGAATATAACTACTATAATACTGCCCCCTATGTACAGGAATATAACTACTACAATACTGCCCCCTATGTACAAGAATATAACTGCTATAATACTGCCCCCTATGTACAAGAATATAACTACTATAATAATGCCCCCTATGTACAGGAATATAACTACTATAATACTGCCCCCTATGTACAAGAATATAACTACTAAAATACTGCCCCCTATGTACAAGAATATAACTACTATAATACTGCTCCCTATGTACAAGAATATAACTACTATAATACTGCCCCCTATGTACAAGAATATAACTACTATAATACTGCTCCTATGTACAGGAATATAACTACTATAATACTGCCCCCTATGTACAAGAATATAACTACTATAATACTGCCCCTATGTACAGGAATATAACTACTATAATACTGCCCCTATGTACAGGAATATAACTACTATAATAATGCCCCCTATGTACAACAATATAACTACTATAATACTGCCCCCTATGTACAGGAATATAACTACTATAATACTGCCCCCTATGTACAAGAATATAACTACTATAATACTGCCCCCTATGTACAAGAATATAACTACTATAATACTGCCCCCTATGTACAAGAATATAACTACTATAATACTTTCACCTATGTACCAGAATATAACTACTATAATACTGCCCCTATGTACAAGAATATAACTGCTATAATACTGCTCCCTATGTACAATAATATAACTACTATAATACTTCCACCTATGTACCAGAATATAACTACTATAATACTGCCCCCTATGTACAAGAATATAGCTACTATAATACTGCCCCCTATGTACAGGAATATAACTACTATAATACTGCCCCCTATGAACAGGAATATAACTACTATAATACTGCCCCCTATGTACAAGAATATAACTACTATAATACTGCCACCTATGTACAAGAATATAACTACTATAATACTGCCCCCTATGTACAAGAATATAACTACTATAATACTGCCCCCTATGTACAGGAATATAACTACTACAATACTGCCCCCTATGTACAAGAATATAACTGCTATAATACTGCCCCCTATGTACAAGAATATAACTACTATAATACTGCCCCCTATGTACAGGAATATAACTACTATAATACTGCCCCCTATGTACAAGAATATAACTACTAAAATACTGCCCCCTATGTACAAGAATATAACTACTATAATACTGCTCCCTATGTACAAGAATATAACTACTATAATACTGCCCCCTATGTACAAGAATATAACTACTATAATACTGCCCCCTATGTACAAGAATATAACTACTATAATACTGCCCCCTATGTACAGGAATATAACTACTATAATACTGCCCCTATGTACAGGAATATAACTACTATAATACTGCCCCTATGTACAGGAATATAACTACTATAATACTGCCCCCTATGTACAAGAATATAACTACTATAATACTGCCCCCTATGTATCATGATTTTAAGCCCCATAGGGAAGACTATGACATCTTGCAGTACATTATTATGGATATATCTTGTACTTTTTTTATACAACATTCTAAGTGGCAGGAATAACACATTTCATTCTTAGTTATTGGTTAGTAAAAAGGAAATAATCTTTGGAGTTGGTGAGAGTTAAGAAGCCGTAATGTCTGGTCATCTGATTCCTGGTGTTCGGAGCCGCAGTATGTGGTCTGAAATTGTTCTCCACAAAGTGCATCTGAGCAGTTAATTCCTGTATTCAGGAGACGGAGCGATGGGGAAGTCGTGTTTTTTGTCATTTGTATGGCTGTAAATGGATGATTATGTTCTCCCAGTCTATAAAGGGCACACTGACAGATGAGTGAAATCAGGGACAAATCTTAAAGGGGAAGAAGAAGGGAAATAATCAAATATGGGAATAAGTTTTGCAGATATGTTTCCATTAAGCCTCCATCATATGTGGCATCTCTCATTCATAAGTTCTAATGAAGATGATGGACATTGGGGGTCATTTACTAAGGGTCCGAATCGCGTTTTTCCGACGGGTTATCAGAATATTTCCGATTTGCGCCAATTTTCCCTGAATTGCCCCGGGTTTTTGGCGCACGTGATCGGATTGTGGTGCATCGGCAGCGGCGTGCACGCCACGGAAATCAGGCCCGTGCCGTAAGAAAACCCGACGGATTCGGAAAAACTGCCGCATTTACAAAAAAAAAGTGTTGCTGGACACGTGCTTACCTGCACCCAGCGTAGGACGGTGAACTTCAGTGCACTCTGCCTAACTTCAGCGCAGCATCGACACCTGTTGGACATCGGGGGAACTGCCTTAGTGAATCGCCGGAAGACCCGAATCCTGCGCAGAGAACGCGCCGCTGGATCGCGAATGGACCAGGTAAGTAAATCTGCCCCACTGTTTTGGACCAGCAGCTCTATAGGTTAGTTCATATCAAGAATTAGGTTCTGGACCTTCACGCCATGTGTCACCACAATGGGGCACATTTACTTACCCGGTCCAGAGGATTTCCCGAACGTGCATTGTCTGACCACAATGCACTGTGCCGCAATTCACTAAGATCGAGCGCCCAATTTCCTGAATGTGTCACTTCCCCGATCAGGTCTGCCGGAGTTCACCATCTACCTCCCAATGTACAGTATGTAAGTGCATGAGTGCATGTCGTGCGACACAATTTGAGGGAGTTTGGGGCATTTCGCAACAACACCTACAATGAGTATATGTAATGAGGGTTCTGGACTTCTGGGAGGAAACTGAGCCCCCCCCCCCACACTGTCACCTGCCTACATGCCTCTGCGTATCCTAAGCGATATGGGACAACTACAAAGACCAAACCTCCCTAGGTCTCTGTGCAGACATAAAGAAAGACAAGCAAAAGGCAAAGACAAAAAGGAGTGGTCAGAGGTCCGAGTCACAGCAGAGATGGCAAATTCAGCACAAAATCAGAATACAAAGGGATAGGCAATATACAAAAACCAAGACCGATAAACCAGAAATATCAGAAGTATGGCAGGTAATAGCAAACAGGAAAACTAGCTAGGAATATGACCAGCAAAGTACCATAGGTACTGAGGGAGCCTCAGCTTCAGATGACTGGGGCAGAGCTCTGTCAATTACAGCAGATGACTACTGCTGGACCAGAGGAGAACTGCAGAGGGACAGGGTGTGGTGCAATGGTCCTTGTCACAGGTGGTCCCGCGACCCATATTGCAGGTTGCAGGCTCACCCGTGCCCTCTGCCAACGCTAGCGCGTCGCCCACGCCTTACTCCTCCCGGCTTCTCTATCTTCTTCATCCGCCATGGACATGCATTCCTGACTCCTAGGACGCATGCACATCGGATTCCCTAGATTTAAAGGGCCAGCGCGCCATTAATTGGCGCTGGCCATTTTCTAAAAATGCATGTAAGTCTGCCTCTTCCTGCACATCCTGCCGGATCTTCATGCCTTAGAGAAAGCTGTGTCTGATGCCTTGCGCTGTTATTGAGATTTCCCGATGTGACCCCGGTTCCGTTCCTAACTACGCTCCTCTGCCGCCTGCCCGGACCTGTTGCTACGTCCCCGACTCTGACACTGTGCTGCCCGTCTTGACCTCCTGCCTTTCACCGACTACGAGATTGCCTGCCGTTCCTGTACTTTGACCTGTGGAACGACCTGGTGGTACCACCCCACAGCAAGTCCAACCCGCTTTGCGGCGAGCTCTGGTGAAAACCGGCTACCACTTACACTCCAGTCCCAGGTGTCGGCTTGTGTCATCGTCCACGGTGGTTCAGAGGATCCACTACCTCTGAACCTTTCTGGCACGTGCAAGCCGGTGCCGATGCGCCACAATCTGATCATGTGCGTCAAAAACCCGGGGCTATTCGTGCAAAATGGTAATGTTCGGAGAAACCCGACAAAAGTGCGGCTTCGGACCCTTAGTAAATGAGCCTCAATGTATATATAACAGTGCACAACCTCCACTCTTTAGTGTGTTTAAATGGGATTCATACACTGCGCTCCACGTGGGTTTGAGGGGGGTAAGCCATACATTGTGCGCAGAAACACAGTCAGTTCCCCTTTACCTATGAATTTTTTATCTAATATGTATGGCATTTATGTATTTTATTTCTTTTTAAACCTCTCCCTGAGGAACTATGTGATTTTAAAATAGAACAGTATGTTCAATGTATGCAATAGGCACGCTAAGTAATGTTACTAATGTGGCTGCTAATGTTAATACTACACGAAAAAAATCCTCCCCGAAACGCGTTGTCCCTATTTTGCTGACCTGTACCTAAGAAATGCACTGATCAATAAATGTTTGACAAAAATCTGTTTTTTATCTACTGATATGCATTTGATTATGTATAATTTTATATATGAACGTTGAAATTCAGTTTAACTCGACCAGTAGCACAGAACCATATCTGGTAAAACCGCACTGGTTTTTTTGCACTCTTTAGTGTGTCAGGTTGGTATGCAGGGGCCCCCTTACACTATGGGCCCCATCGCAGCTGCTATTTCTGTAGTTACGCCCCTGCTGATGGTGAAAGGTCCCTTCTTAACACTGGTACTTAGTAGGTTGTTCGTTTTCCTTGATCCGATACTTCATGCAACATTTTCCAGATAAGGCAGAGCGCGCAGCACTGTCCCTATGGCGCTAATAGATGTTTCCTCAAGCCAAATATTCAGCAATACAATTTGATTAAAGCTGTTTAATCCTAATCCTCTTTCTGTGATCTTGGCAGTAAAATATTAGCAAGTCACTCCATTTAAATAACTAGTGAGCATTAATCCTATTGGTGGTGGGGGAAAAAAAAGAGCAATGAATAGAAAAGAATTGTGGAAACTAGTTACAGCTGCTCCATTGTTCTGCGCCGTGTACGGGAAAAGCGCTTTGTTTAGACGGTAGAAATAATCTCCAGCATAAGTTTATTACTTAATGGCGCATTGTTGGAGCGGACCCTCTGCTGGGCAAACAAGTCATTATGTATCTAAGTTAATTGCACAAAGAGCCCCACGCTAGTCCTGTCTCAATGCCCCTTTGTTAAAGGTAATTTATATACTTGGTTTTCTTTTATTTCAATTTTTACTAAATGTGTCAATCAGTTTACAGAAATTCATATTCTTCTGATTGTGTACAAGGGGGAAAGTCAATGGGGGTCATTTACTAAGGGCCCGATTCACATTTTCCCGACGTATTACGCGAATATTTCCGATTTGCGCCGATTTTCCCTGTATTGCCCCGGGTTTTTGGCCCACACGATCGGATTGTGGCACATCGGCGCCGGCATGCACGAAACGGAAATCGGGGGGGCGTGGCCGAACGATAACCCCACGCATTCGGAGAAATTGCCGCATTTTTTAAAAAAAAGTGTCGCTGGACTCGTGCTTACCTTCACCCAGGATGGCTCGGTGAACTCCAGTGCATTCCGATGCTCTTCAGCGCAGCAGCGACACCTGGTGGACGTCGGAGGAACTGCCTCAGTGAATCGCTGGAACACCTGAATCCACCGCAGAGAACGCACCGCTGGATCGCGAATGGACCGGGTAAGTAAATCTGCCCCAATGTCTGGTTTGTTGCTGCTAATGTGTGTCACTAGGTAAAATCGCAGCATTGTGTAGTTAGATATTTTACCACTAGGGGGCAGAAATATAAGAACACTTGGGAAAAGTTGCGCCCAAAATGGTAAAACTGGATCATTTTTAAAGGAATTAGTTAAATCAATTAATTCTAACCCAGACTAACTAAACATATATTTGAAAACTGCTATTATACAGCAGCACAACTATCCCTATATTGTTCTCACCATCCATGCAGATTCATGTTCTAGGCTCAGCTGTGCCTCCACCTTCCTGATTGACAAGGGGCCTGTTTTCTCTTTAGCTAAGTGAACTCAGCTATGCTGCTTCATTCACCCCTCCCTCAGGAATGAAAGACTCGCTAGCTGTGTGTAACGGACTCTATGAAGAGAGATTAGCTCCTCATTCCTGCCTCCCTCAGTAATTCTCTTCAGTGCACTCTCTCCACCATCCTCATTCACCCCTCCCTCATGAATTCTCTTCAGTATGTCACATAGCCAGCGTCTCTTTCACTCTTGAACAGGAAGAACATAAATATACTGGATTCAGTTCCGGGGAAAGATGTTGATCAGACTCAGATATAACGGTGTAATTTGCATAAATAGTGAGTCAACTTTATGAACAGACTGTGGGACTTTTCAGACATGTAGAAGAACATTATATGGATTGTTGTATTGATTTTTGAATATATGTTTAGTTAGTGTGGGTACCGTATATACTCGAGTATAAGCCGACCCAAGTATAAGCCAAGGCCCCTAATTTTACCACAAAACCTGGTAAAACCTATTCGGCGGCACGGTGGCTGAGTGAGTAGCACCTGCAAAGAGTTTGCATGTTCTCTCCGTGTTTGCATGTGTTTCCTCCAGGTCCTCCGGTTTCCTCCCACACTCCAAAACATACTAGTAGGTTGATTAGATTGTGAGCCCCATGGGGACAGGGACCAATTTGACATGCTTGTGCAGCGCTGAATAATCTGTGTGTGCTATATAAATACAGAATTATTATTATTATTACTCGAGTATAAGCCAAGTTTGGGTTTTCAGCACATTTTTTTGTGCTGAAAAACTAGGCTTATACTCGAGTATATATTCATTTGACAGGTTCCCTTTAACTCCACCAACCATAGCATCACATAGACCTATAGACCTGTTGTTGTCCCCAGGATCGCCGCAACTAGTCTGAGCCATGCAATCACGCCACAAAGGATAGGGTGGGTCTTATTCCTGTCCAGATTTGGGGAGCGGCCATTATGCCATTTAGGGGTATGGAGCATTCACCCCCACCTTCTCCACCCGACCGCATGCTTCAAGAATGTGTGGATGGAGTCTTAGCCTGGAACTAATCACCCCCCGCACCCTTCTCACCTTTGATGCTTTGTATTTGGTACCACTGGAGAACATTAAAGGGGGTTTTCTCTTGAAGAAGTTTAGGGAGGAAAAGGGAGGAAAGAGAAGATATGTTATGTTTCCTGTTCTGGAGGGTGTCCCTGGCTGCCATTTCCCAGGGCTTCCAATCTTGACAGGCCCTTGGTGAAATCTTGAGGATGAGTTCTGCATTTGTGGATGTCACCAGTACAGTATAGGACCCCCCCCCAAGTTCTGCCTGAACAAATCATAGCCCCCCCCCCCCCCCATTAGTCTGAGCTGTGACATGCGGCACAGTGCGGTAACGTTCTTGGTATCAAGGTTATCATAGTGTTTCCTGTAAAGTTATAAAACTCATTCATCTAAAAAGCTCGCCTAAGATTAAGGCCTAATACCATTCCACTCATAAAACCAAGGACGAAGCATCTTTTTTTTATTCTCAATATGTATTTAAAGTGCAATATCCATTTAGGTCGATTTAAAGTGCACTGAAGTATTGTAACATTAAGTGAAATAGGAAACAGGAGAACGGCGCAGTGAAATAACACTGACCTCTAAGTCTGATCACAGATGTAAAGTTCACGCTGATACAACAGGACCATAAATAAGGATCGAGATGCATGACGATTACATTGTGTCCTTTACCGGGCTCCCGCTGGAAGAGCAGTTTGGCTTTATGGGACAGATGCATTGCGGTAGACTCTTCCTTCAGTGAATATAATGAAGTATAGAGACACATTGTATCCATTACACTTGGGACAAAAGTGCAGGAGTAACTTATTATTTGTAGCTTAAATTAGCTTTTACGTGTCATCGGCTTTCACATATTCATCTTATGACAAGTTCCCATAGCCTGTTTTAATACCCATTCCCAATCTGCTTTTATAATAAACTTAAGTGGTTCCTCACAGTTTTTAATGTATACAACTTTATATCGAGTCACAAAGGCATCACCATTATCTGCTCGCTGCTCTTACAACTTCCTGCTCCCTCCTCCCCCTTCCTCATGCAAACATACGCTGATCCCATTCTGCAAGCTTCTCCCTGTCACCTCACATCTGCATGAGGAGGGAAGGAATAAGAAGGAAGTAGAGTTGTAAGAGCAGTGAGCAGATAATGATGATGACTCTGTGACTTGATGCTGGGAACCATGTATACTTCTAACAACTTTTAAAAGTAAGAAGAACCACTCATGTTAATTATAAAAGCAGATTGGGAATCAATATTAAACAGGCCATGGGAACCTTTCATTAGGTGAAAATGTGAAATCCTGATTACCCGTTTCCTTTTGCTTGGTGTGTCTGCCACTACAGACACTGGGACAAATTTACTTACTCGTCTTGTCGCGATCCCCGATTCGGACGGTCCGACGAGGATGAAGTCCGGCGCGATTCATGAAGATCGTGCGCCCAGGTTCCTGCATCCTTCGCTTCCGCTTCACCTTCTTCTTCTGGATGACACCTTCTTCTTCTGCATGACATCAGTGGTGGAGGGAGGAGTTGTACAGGAGCACAAAGGCGGTGGGCAAGAGCTGAGCATTCTGCAGCACAGACAAGTCATGAAGTCATGTTGTTTTTTGAAATGCATCCAAACCAAAGCCCAACCCCTGGGGCTATACAGAGGATTCTGTCAGGGTGCCAGGAAAGTTAAAACACACAATTATATTGTAATGCAAATGTACAGAAAAGGCAGAAAGACATCATTACAATGCAGGTGTGATGGGCTACTGCAACCTGTCTTCAGTATCATAGTATATAATTATAGGACCTTTAGTTGGACAGTGAAGATGAGGTCCCTGGTGACAGGTTCCCTTTAATCAGTTCTGGTTTCCATTTTCAAATTTCACTCCAGGTGCAGCTTAGGACTGGAACAAGTTTTCTTTGAGCACGGCCATACTGGGGAATAGGACTACTTAGAGATCTATTATGAGCTTTTTACTTTTATTTTTCCATTGGCCAAAACCTTAACCTCCCTTGAGATTTTCTTGAATTACTTTGTCTGCTGCCTGTGTGACCCTTGCCGATTCCACCATCTCCAACCTATGACCAAGGAGGGTAGCACTACCCTCCATGGTCAGCTACCTCCTTCTCCTGGGATTAAGAAACAGTGGGTCCACAACTGTATACTGCCCCTCAACATAAATGGGGATGAGTGGAACCGAACTTCAGGGTTCGACATTTAGGTTCACCCCCCACCGGTAACACCCACGATCAGTTAGCTGTTGGATCGGGAATGCAAATCAAACCTTTAATCAAGGTTCGGCTGAACCTGATTTGGTCCATTCATCCCTACAAGAATGATAATAAACATACAATGGGGCAGATTTACTTACCTGGTCCGAGGAGTTCTCGAAAGTGCATTGTCCGTGTATAATGCCCTGTGCAGGGAGTCACTAAGATCATGCACCCGATATCCTGCATGTGTCGCTTCCCCGCTCAGGTCCCTGGAGTTCACCTTCTTCTTCCTGGTGCATGTAAGTGCATTGTCCGTGTATAATGCGCTGTGCGGGGAGTCACTAACATCCTGCGCCCGATATCCTGCATGTGTCACTTCCCCGCTCAGGTCCCTGGAGTTCACCTTCTTCTTCCTGGTGCATGTAAGTGCATTGTCCGTGTATAATGCGCTGTGCGGGGAGTCACTAACATCCTGCGCCCGATATCCTGCATGTGTCACTTCCCCGCTCAGGTCCCCGGAGTTCACCTTCTTCTTCCTGGTGCATGTAAGTGCATTGTCCGTGTATAATGCGCTGTGCAGGGAGTCACTAAGATCATGCGCCCGATATCCTGCATGTGTCGCTTCCCCGCTCAGGTCCCTGGAGTTCACCTTCTTCTTCCTGGTGCATGTAAGTGCATTGTCCGTGTATAATGCGCTGTGCGGGGAGTCACTAACATCCTGCGCCCGATATCCTGCATGTGTCACTTCCCCGCTCAGGTCCCCGGAGTTCACCTTCTTCTTCTTGGTGCATGTAAGTGCATTGTCCGTGTATAATGCGCTGTGCGGGGAGTCACTAAGATTGTGCGCCCGATATCCTGCATGTGTCGCTTCCCCGCTCAGGTCCCCGGAGTTCCCCTTCTTCTTCCTGGTGCATGTAAGTGCATTGTCCGTGTATAATGCGCTGTGCGGGGAGTCACTAAGATCGTGCACCAGATATCCTGCATGTGTCGCTTCCCCGCTCAGGTCCCTGGAGTTCACCTTCTTCTTCCTGGTGCATGTAAGTGCATTGTCTGTGTATAATGCGCTGTGCGGGGAGTCACTAAGATTGTGCGCCCGATATCCTGCATGTGTCGCTTCCCCGCTCAGGTCCCCGGAGTTCCCCTTCTTCTTCCTGGTGCATGTAAGTTCATTGTCCGTGTATAATGCCCTGTGCGGGGAGTCACTAAGATCATGCGCCCGATATCCTGCATGTGTCGCTTCCCCGCTCAGGTCCCTGGAGTTCACCTTCTTCTTCCTGGTGCATGTAAGTGCATTGTCTGTGTATAATGCGCTGTGCAGGGAGTCACTAACATCCTGCGCCCGATATCCTGCATGTGTCACTTCCCCGCTCAGGTCCTCGGAGTTCACCTTCTTCTTCTTGGTGCATGTAAGTGCATTGTCCGTGTATAATGCGCTGTGCGGGGAGTCACTAACATCCTGCGTCCGATATCCTGCATGTGTCGCTTCCCCGCTCAGGTCCCCGGAGTTCACCTTCTTCTTCCTGGTGCATGTAAGTGCATTGTCCGTGTATAATGCGCTGTGCAGGGAGTCACTAAGATCGTGCACCCGATATCCTGCATGTGTCGCTTCCCCGCTCAGGTCCCAGGAGTTCACCTTCTTCTTCCTGGTGCATGTAAGTGCATTGTCCGTGTATAATGCGCTGTGCGGGGAGTCACTAAGATCGTGCACCCGATAGCCTGCATGTGTCACTTCCCCGCTCAGGTCCCCGGAGTTCACCTTCTTCTTCCTGGTGCATGTAAGTGCATTGTCCGTGTATAATGCGCTGTGCAGGGAGTCACTAAGATTGTGCCCCCGATATCCTGCATGTGTCGCTTCCCCGCTCAGGTCCCCGGAGTTCACCTTCTTCTTCATTGCAAGGGTCCGTCAGACACATTTTTGACGGGTTTCCCGACGATTTCCGTTTTGCGCCGAATTGCCCCGGGATTGTGTCGCATGCGATCGGATTGTGGCGCCGGCTTGCACAAAACAGAAATCGGGGGGTGAGCCATCAGACAACCCGACGGATGCAGACAACGCGCGGGATTTAACTTTTGGAATTGTGTTGCAAGACACGCACTTACATACACCGGGAAGAAGCAGGTGAACTCCGGCGGACCTCGGCCCAGAAGCGACGGATGCAGGAACTCGGGCGCACGAGCTTAGTGAAATGCGGCAGACCCGAATCCTCATTGGACAACACACTGCGGGATCGCGACAGAACCGGGTAAGCAAATCTGCCCCATTGTCTTGCGACACAATTTTAAAGTTAAATCCCGCGTGCAGTCCGAATCAGTCGGATCGTCCGAAGGCACGCCCCCCCCCCCCCGATTTCTGGTGCGCAGACGGCTGCGCAACCCCGAAAACGTCAGAAAATTCAACGAAAGTGCGTTCTGCAACTCCTTAGTAAATAAGCCCCAGAATATATCATTAAGTTCTAACACAAGTGATAATGTAGAACAATGAAGACAAAAAAAAAATTACAGTGATAACAAACAAATTAATATGCAAAATTATCAATTATTGTTATCATTATATAATTATTATTTATAATAATAAAAAACGTAATAACAATAACAAATGATCATTTAAATTATTGAAAAAAATGATACTATGCGCCATAATTAATAATGCTCTAGTAATTAACAATTAGTGCTTGCACATATTCCTCATCTCGTACATAAGTAGCTTCCCTGACCTGGGGGCAGATACAAATAATGGGCAATTTGATATCAGACGCGGAGCCAAACAAATCCAATTTTTTTTTTTCCCTTTCAGCAGAATGCTGTATGAAGGGATCAGGCGCTGGTGTCAGACGCTTGTAATCTGAAAATTTACATCCCTTTGCTTCACGCCTAAAATAAAGGATTTATGAAGCAGAGAAAAAAAAAATGACAGAAAACGAAGGGGGGGGGGGCGGCTTTTTTTAAATTTCGTCTTTGGTGAGAATTGGCAGCGGCTTTATTATTATTATCAAGTTAAAACACTGAGGTTAATTGAAAAATAAGATAAAAAAGCCCCTTGTACGCCTGTGAATAATTCTGCCCGGCAGCGCTGACAGCCTCCAACCGTCCCGCGCTACGACGCGCTCCCAACCGCCGCCCAAGAAAAAAACGCTAATTGTCTTTCTGTTCCTTCCACCTCATTTCAGACCAATTATAACCAGGAAAAAAAAAAAATCTTTTTATCTCATTTGCATTAATGCACCTCCACGAGAAGAAAAATGTTTATAAGGCAGATTTTATTTTTGTTTTTTCGAAAATCAAAAATGTTAACGTCCTCGCGCACCATGATGTACAGACCTGTGTTCCCTCTGTGGACCTTAAACGAAATCTACCATCATAATCAAGCATCATAAACCTTAAACTTCTTAAATTTGTTATCTGTGGCCTCCTTCCTTCTAAAATCATCTTCCTCAGCATTTCCCCCCTCCCTCTGCCTGCTGTAATCAGACACAATGGGGGTCATTTACTAAGGGCCCGAATCGTGTTTTTCTGTTACGTTACCCAAATATTTCCAATTTGCGCCGATTTTCCCTAAATTGCCCCGGGATTTTGGTGCATGCGATCGGATTGTGGCGCATCGGCGCCGGCATGCACGCAACGGAAATGGGGGGCGTGGTCGTAAGAAAACCCGACGGATTCGGAAAAACCGCCGTACTTACCTGCACCCAGGGTAGGACGGTGAACTTCAGTGAACTCCGATGGAATTCAGCGCAGCAGCGACACCTGGTGGACATTGCGCGCACTACCTTAGTGAATCGCCGGAAGACCAGAATCCTCCACTGAGAACGCGCCAATAGATCGTGACTGGACCGGGTAAGTAAATCTGCCCCAGTGGGAGGGAGGAAGTGCTCCGGCACAGTGTAACAGCCTGTGAAGCAACAGCACTGAGGGGGATCTGCTGTCTCATTAGCATAATTTTAAAAATTGATTTTAGAAGGATGGAGGGCATGCATAACAAACATAAGAAGATACCGCAGTCCTGGTGCCTGGATCTATGAGTAATATCCCTGGTTTATCAGGATGGATTTTGCAGCATGACATTCCCCAATGTCATTGCTGGATCTCTCTTCATAATTCAGAAAAACCACTGCTTACACTTTCATTGAGTGCTGGCACCGATTTCGTGTGTTAACCATTTGAATGCCGCAGGGGCATTTAAATGCAGGTGGCATGTGGGTGCCATCATCTTGGGTGAGATTGTCGCCCTCTGTGATGACAATGGGGGGAAACAATCCATTACTGTGACAGCTGGAGTCCACGTGAGACTGTCATTCTGCACAATCTTCAAGAGTGTGCTGTACAACAGTATATGTTAGGATCAATCAGGCCCCCCCAGGGTTGAAAATACCCTAGGGGGTCTCTACAAATATAGTAGAAATAAAAAAAGTAAAAAAAAAAAAGGAATAAAAACTTAACAGTTTCAATCACCCCCCTTCAGCAGAACTAATACAAAAATAAAGAAATAAAATCAGAAACGATTCAGGTATCATCACATCCCAAAACATCCGATTTATCAACATATAAAAAAAGGTCAAACAGTCCCTAAAATGGTAGTAATGAAAACATTATCTCATCCTGCAAAAATCTTACACAGCATGAAACATTTATTGGCCTCCAAACAGTGACAGGTTCCAATAACCCATGCTATGCTGATTTAAAAATAGCTTTGTCAGCATTCTGAATACTGGCAGTACTTTATAAAACTTTATTTCACATTCCATGGCTCTGTGCTAGCAGCATGTGGTGAGTCCTGGGTGAGCTGCAGCCTGTGTGTGCCTGTGTCTCAGTCTCCTCATTCTACATTCTGCCTCTACTCCACACCATCCCCCTCCCTCCCCTGCCTTCTCAATGCACATAACAGGAAGAGGGGAGGGAGCTGGATCAGTGTGGAGGAGAGGAAGAAGAGACTGAGACACAGGCTGGTGCTTGGCTATGGGAACCTGTCACCAGCTACAAATGACATTCCTGGTGACAGGTTCGCTTTCAATGTTTTCTACCACGTGTAACACGAGGGCTGGATAGAGGAATATTTTTAACCTTTTGTAATAGTTTTTCCTTTTGTTCTATATATGTGCAGAAAATAACCAATTACTGCTCTGCAGCTCATCAAGCCGTCAATATGTAAGCGCCTGATCTCTATAGATTTTTTCCTGTCCCTCACTCCCCCTGCTTTACACAAAGAATGGATTAAATGAAATCTGGAAATTGTCACGGGTGTCCCTGCGATCCATGCCTCGGATCGCAGGCACACCCGTGCCCCTCTCTGTGGCGCTGCTCCATCCCCCGGCCCTCACTCACCTCCCCAAGCTCCTGCTCCCGTCCCAGCTAGGCTGTGCGCGTCCCCACTCAGGGCCAGTTCACCGCTGATTGGCGCTGGCCACTTCCGGGTTTTCCTCAAAAGCCAGCTGCTCCCATCAACCCCCACGGATCTTTGAGCTACCAGCCTTAGAGAAAGCTTCCTTGCGAGTTCCCTGTGTTCCCGTTTCTCCTACGCTTGATCTCCTGTTGTTGATCCCAGATCCGACCTCTGACCCCTGCATCTCTGTAGCCTGCCCTGACTGTCTGCTTGTGCCTGACTCCGAGATTGCCCGCTGAATCTGTACTTCAACGACCTGGTGATCATCCCGCTTTGCGGCGGGCTCTGGTGAAGACCGTGTGCCACTTTGATTCTGGTCCCAGGTGTCGGCTAGTACCATCTTCTGTGGTGGTCCACTGACCCCGAGCCCTGACAGTAAGATGGACATGGACCCCGGCAAGGTGCCGCTTTCAATACTGGCTGATCTTACCGCGTCGCCCAACAGTCCCAGCAGATTGCTTCACAAGGAGAACGGCTTGGCCAAGTCACCGCCACGCTGCAACAGCTGCCTGCTATTGAGCACCTGCGTCAGGCTCCAGCGACAGTTCCTGCGACTTCTCCTGCTACTCCGGCCTGTCTGCTTGCAGCTGAACCAAGGCTCAGAGTCTCGATACCCGACAAGTATGATGGGGATCCCAAGTTCTGCAGAGGTTCCATTACACATCGCTTGTTGCACATAGAACTGATGCTTTCCCAGTTTGTCACTGAACTCTCCAAGGTGGCATTCATCCTCCTCCGGGAAAGCCCTGGCCTGAGCTACCCATCTATGGGATAGATGCGATCCGGTCACGGCTACCCATACTGTTTTCGGGGCAGCGCAAGACCGCCTTACACTCTTCTCTCAGACACCCCAAATTATTTGAGCATGCGTGCACGGTTTGGTAAGAAAAGACAGAAGACTGAAATTCTGTTTTATCCTAAGTTCATGCTCTTAACTTGCCGTACAGAAAAGAGAACTGAACTGCCTTTATTTCCTGATACATAGCTTCTTATACCCATACGAAAAGGTGTGGTTACATACATTAAAATCATTATAATTGGTTATAGCTAAGCATATATGTCTGGTCTCTGACTCTCCTGTAAACACGGGTTAGGAAATTGACCGTTGGTCCAGAAGCCGGTGCTATCTTTTGAGTAACATCTGCCTTTCATCACATTCCTGGCAGAATTCCGGTCCGTGTTTGGGCCCGAGTGGGCCCCTCCAGCACCCTGGGGCCCCTGCACTCTCCCGGGTTGGCCTGATGCTGGCACCAGTATCATCTATTCACTAAACTTTTCTGTACTTTGTAGCACAACACATGAAGTTACTGCTGGATACAAGGATGTAAATAGCCTAATAATCTCTGGTTCTATGTTCTGTAGATGCAGAAAATAACCAATTACCAGCAGACATCTCATTAAGACATCAATATGTAATTACCTGATTTCTATAGATTTCTCACACATCTTTAAATAACTTCATCTGCTTTACACAAAGAGTAAAAGGGATCTGGAAAGGGACAAAAAAAATAGTCAAATCATTAAAATTAGGTTATTCACAG